>NC_069504.1:611642900-611652900 GCF_027579735.1 Bombina bombina | reverse complement strand
ACAAAATCAGAATGTGAAATAGATGCATTGTGCTGCCAACACTTTACACTTTACAATTTCCATCCTATTCTCCGTGTGATAAATGTCTTAATTCTCATTTCATCGACTCTTATAATTGTTCACATTTATATTTTATAATTTCTAAAAGTAGTAAGGAAATGCGTTCTAATGTGTATATAGATAGATACATACATAGATACATACATACATATATACATAGACACACAATCACCACATATATGTACACAAAATCAAACAAACATATTTGCAATTATACATACATACACAAAAATGTATACATGCATACACATTTATACATAAAACATACATAAACATTTATAAATACATACAAATTTATACATGCATACACAAATATTTATACATACATATACATACATTTATACATACATACATACACAAACTATACATACATACACAAACATTTATACATACACACACATTTATACATACATACACATCCATTTATACATGGACAAACATTTATACATACACCAATATTTATAGATGCTGACACAAACATTTAAACATACATACACAAACATTTATATACACATACATTTATACATGCATATTAAAATTTTTAGACATACATACATACACAACCATTTATACATACACAAATATTTATACATACACACACATTTATACATACATATACACCCATTTATACATACACAAATATTTGTGCATACATACACACACATTTATACATACACACACATTTATACATACACACACAAACTTTTACACATACACACATGTATACATACATACACAAACATGTATACATACATGCACAAACATTTATACATGCTTACACAAACATTTATAGATACATA
The DNA here is from genome assembly GCF_027579735.1 of Bombina bombina. Lineage (NCBI taxonomy): Eukaryota > Metazoa > Chordata > Amphibia > Anura > Bombinatoridae > Bombina > Bombina bombina. The sequence continues at coordinate 611,652,040 of NC_069504.1, read as the reverse complement.
CACACCCATTTATACATACACAAACATTTATACATACACACATTTTTACATGCATACACAAACTTTTATACATACACAAACATTTATACATACATACACACCCATTTATACATACACAAACATTTATACATACATACACACCCATTTATACATACACACACGTTTATACATGCATACACAAACTTGTATACATACACAAATAATTATACATACATACACACATATTTATACATGCATACACAAACATGTATACATACATGCACAAACATTTATACATGCTTACACAAACATTTATACATACATACACACCCATTTATACATACACAAACATTTATACATACACACACATTTATACATACACAAACATGTATACATACATACACACACATTTATACATGCATACACAAACTTTTATGCATACACATACATTTACATATACATACACACACATTTATACATACATGCACAAACATTTATACATACTTACACAAACATTTATACATGATTACACAAACATTTATACATACATACACACCCATTTATACATACACAAACATTTATAAATACATACACACACATTTATACATACATACACAAACATGTATACATACATGCACAAACATTTATACATGCTTAAACAAACATGTATACATACATACACACCCATTTATACATACACAAACATTTATACATACAAAAACATTTATACATACATACACACACATTTATACATACATACACACACATTTATACATGCATACACAAACATTTATACATACACACACATATATACATGCATACACAATTTTTTATGCATACACATACATTTACACATACATACACACACATTTCTACATACATACACAAATATTTCTACATACATACACATACATACACATATATTTACACATGCATACACATACATTTATACATACACGCATTTATACATACACAAACATTTATACATACAGACACACACATTTATACATATACAAACATTTATACATACACACATTTATACATACACTCACTCGTCATTTATACATACACACATTTATACATACACATAGATTTATACATACATACACAAATATTTATACATGCTTACACAAACATTTATAAATACAAACACACCCATTTATACATATACACACACACATTTATACATACATACATACATACACACACACATTTATACATACACACACATTTATAAATACACATAGATTTATACATTCACCTTCATTTATACATGCATACACAAACATTTATACATACACACAGTTATACATATATACACATTTATACATACATACACAAACATTTATACATACACACACATTTATACATACATACACAAACATTTATACATACACACACATTTATACATACATACACAAACATTCATACATACACACACATTTATACATACATACACACACACATTTATACATACACACACATATATATTACACACACATTTATACATACACACATATATACATACATACACACACACATTTATACATACACACACATTTATACATACATACACACACACATTTATACATACACACACATTTATACATACACACACATATATACATACATACACACACACACATTTATACATACACACACATTTATACATACACACACATATATATACATACATACACACACACATTTATACATACACACACATATATACATACATACACACATTTATACATACACACACATTTATACATACATACACACACACATTTATACATACACACACATTTATACATACACACACATTTATACATACATACACACACACATTTATACATACACACACATTTATACATACACACACATTTATACATACACACACATTTATACATACACACACATATATACATACATACACACACACATTTATACATACACACACATATATACATACACACACACACATTTATACATACACACACATTTATACATACACACACATATATACATACATACACACACACATTTATACATACACACACATATATACATACATACACACACACATTTATACATACACACACATTTATACATACATACACACACACATTTATACATACACACACATTTATACATACACACACATTTATACATACACACACATATATACATACATACACACACACATATATACATACACACACATTTATACATACATACACACACACATTTATACATACACACACATTTATACATACACACACATATATACATACATACACACACACATTTATACATACACACACATATATACATACATACACACACACATTTATACATACACGCACATTTATACATACATACACACACACATTTATACATACACACACATTTATACATACACACACATTTATACATACACACACATATATACATACATACACACACACATATATACATACACACACATTTATACATACACACACATTTATACATACACACACATTTATACATACATACACACACACATTTATACATACACACACATTTATACATACATACATAAACATTCATACATACACACACATTTATACATACACACACATATATACATACACACACACATTTATACATACACACACATTTATACATACACACACATTTATACATACACACACACATTTATACATACACACACATTTATACATACACACACATATATACATACATACATACACACATTTATACATACACACACATTTATACATACACACACACATTTATACATACACACACATTTATACATACACACACATATATACATACACACACATTTATACATACACACACACATTTATACATACACACACATTTATACATACACACACATATATACATACACACACATTTATACATACACACACATTTATACATACACACACACATTTATACATACACACACATTTATACATACACACACATATATACATACATACACACACACATTTATACATACACACACATTTATACATACACACACATATATACATACATACACACACACATTTATACATACACACACACATTTATACATACACACACATTTATACATACACACACATATATACATACATACACACACACATTTATACATACACACACATTTATACATACACACACATATATACATACATACACACACACATTTATACATACACACACATATATACATACACACACATTTATACATACACACACACATTTATACATACACACACATTTATACATACACACACATATATACATACATACACATTTTATACATACCACCACATTTATACATACACACACACCATTTATACATACACACACTTTATACATACACACACATTTATACATACACACACATTTATACATACACACACATATATACATACCTACACACACACACATTTCTACATACACACATATTTATACATACACACACATATATACAAACATACACACACCATTTATACATACACACACACATATATACATACACACACATTTATACATACACACACATTATACATACACACACATATATACATACACACACATTTATACATACACACACATTTATACATACACACACACATTTATACATACACACACATTTATACATACACACACATAATACATACATACACACAACACATTTATACATACAAACACAAACATTTTCTCAAATCATTGTGCGGAAATTAATTGTCCCAGTCCTTCACATTAAGTGAAATATACGATTCAGCCTCTGAAAAAGTGTGTGCCATCCTCTTGATACTTGGCTGTAATTAGTTTTACAACTAATCCATTTTTGAAATGAAATAATTATGCTACCCCTGTAATCAATACAAAATCATGCAACGTGACTCCCACTGCTCCGACTTGATAATGCATTAAAATTAAAGACACAAGTTAACCCATTAAATACTGCTTCCAACAAGTAGTAAATTATCAATTTCTACTTCTCCTTTTTGATGTTTAAATCTTTAGCTCACTTGCTTATATGACATTACTGTTCTTGCATGCCTGTTGTCAGCACTGAACACTTGTACCCATTGTGTGCAGGTACATGTGAGCTTCCTTACTGGAAGTTATAGGTAAGTAGGGCTCTTCATACAATCTGCTGGTGTGAAGTAGCTGTCACGTTTCATTACACAGTCTGTCTAACAGGACATTCCAATCTCTCAGGCTTTTGATGAGCTTCATATTTTCTCCCAGTCTAAAAAAATGCAGAAGGTGTTTCAGCACTTAATGACAAGTAAATACCCTCTCACTCTATTGTTTTTTTATAATATATATATACACAAGCTACAAACTGCTTCTAGAAAATAAGGGATCACCAAATCTTGCAACTCATATATAGCAAGAACTATATATTGTACATGTAATAAAACCATAATGAAGGAGTACAAATAGGTTATGGGTTTATTTGTTTGTGAATCGTTTGGTATGTTATTTATATTTTCGCTGTTGTGTATTTGAATATATTGTGTTTTGTTTGTGTGTTTATATCTGTTATATGTAGGTCTGTGCTTTGTGTTTATACCCATGAAGCCTTTTGTCTGCATGTAAACATTTCTATGCATATATATCTTTGTGTGCAAGTGCATGTTTATTGCTATATCTGTGTTTCTGTGTAAAGGCAGAGGTCCACTGACGAGTTGAATTGACAAAGTAAATCTAATAATATAATATTTGGACATATAGACTAAGAATAAACATTAGGGGTAAAAATGTTACACTGGTATCTTGCTCTTTTGCAAAATGAATTGATTTCCGTTTATAAAATACATGTAAAAATAAATTGCACAAGCAAGTTTTTTAAAATTTGAAAAAAAAATGACTTTTAAATTTTGTTTTATTTGAGAACTGATCGTCCAAAGCTAAAGTTATTGATGTAATATACTTTACAATTTTTTTCCCAAATGATTGTTATGGAAAGACGTTTTCAATTATTTTTCATAAACTTTAACTTAATTTTATATTTGTACTTTATACATAATTAGTTTTTGATTGGTAAAAAATAACACTTTTGAAGACATCTATTTACTCAGTAAAATAACGAAATAAATTATTATTTTTTTGTAAAATTATATTTATTTTAGTTCATCTCAGGCTCCACAGTCCATCAAACAGTTTAGTATTATATTTTCAAAAGATTTCCAGACAATTATAGCGACAGAGAAAACCTCCAAGCTGGGGAATATAACTAATATGATCTTTTGGCAGCAATCATTTCAACTAATATTCCAACAGAGAACATGGATTAACCCCATCACTGCCGGTAAGGCGCGATGCACACCTTAATGTACAACGATTTAAATTGACAAATTCAGCGGCGGAACTTTTAATATATCGAGTTTTTTATTTATTATTCATTTTTTATGTTTTCCCTCGATAAAAAGCAATCTAACAAATAATGATAACAGAAATCAAGCTCACTTGCTATAATGGGCTATAATGTTCCTCTACTCTCAAGATTCATTGGAGGACCTCTTGACAGTTCCTATGTTATAGAAGCAGATTTCTTAAGGTTAATAAATCAGGTCCACATACTTATTACAGAGTCTCTTGAAGCCTATAGATTCATATATCACCAGGATATTAATATCTATAATATGTTATCCTTAACAGTACATATAGTTTTATCAATGTATACACTTTAATGCCACTCTTTGTTTGCTGAAGTTAACTAGTTTCGCTTCTGTTGGTCTCACTCTAATTGAAAATATATGCTTTGTTATTTCAGCAGACTATTTAACCTCCCCCTCCTCTGATACTCCCTGATTTAGTGATTGTAGATAAACGCCCCCTATCTGCCTGCACAGGTGCCCCCTTGTCATTTATTTCAATATCCAGTTAAGCATCAAACTGCTTTGTTTGCCCCTTTATTGCTGCCCACAAGTTTATGCAGTGTTTATGATAATTTACTAAGTTGAGTGTTACTGGGTGTCAACTCCCTAGTATCTGCTGCAATATGCTAAGTTAACACGCTATCGATCACTTCATTTTAATGAAGCTCAATTCCCTTACTGGTATTACCCAAATAAAAAGTGAATGTTATGAATGGAGAGGAATTCAGAGACAGCAATTGGGTATCAGCATTGTCTTTAAATATATTTACAATATAATATATACACAATTGCTTTACAAGAGTATGTCAAGCTGCACTACATAATTAACAGGCATGTGGATATTTATATAGGTTCAAGCTGCTTACTATACACTTATCCTATGGATTTATTATTAAACTATACAACGTAAATAAAACCCACAGATTCATTTACTTTTCAACATTTAAACAGACTCAAATGAGCTTGATCACGTGTAGCAAAGTAAATCTTCAGTTAAAACAATATATACCAAAAATACATGCTAAGTAATTAGGCTCTGACTCAGCTGTAAACATGTCGCATAATATCACTGTGCTTTATCTGCACGTAGACTCCACAAACCAATACAAATAACTGTGAAGTGAGACAAATCTCTCCTGTTTATATCCTCGCAAGAAAGAATGATGCAGCCTTCAAAACGTTGGAGAGACGTTTATCACTGAGAAAGTTAAAATACATTAGCTGACAATTTATTTGTTGGTTTAAGACACATTTTTGCATCTTTGTAGCTATCAATTAAAAGCCTCATATAAGTGAAGATGTTTTTTATTTTGATCATCGATAAAAATCAAACAAAATAATTGGTTGTAAGAAAGATGGGATGACACACAATATTGTAATATACACGATCTTGCCTACAATACCTTTAGATGCACTTCACACAAGTAAACGCATTAAGCCTTTTTTTTCCCCCTCATATCTACTTAAAATCTCCTAAACATGTGACAATATAATTGTCAAAAGTGTGACATAAAAGGACTTAAATTATTCACTAGAGTAGCTGTCTGCCTATCTAGGAATATTCTTAATTACTGAATCACAAAGGTAGCTAGGAACACAGTTTTGGAAAAGGAGGAGTTGGGTGGGGATGGGAGATTAGGGGAGGGGGGCTTATTCAGTCTATTCTTTCTATAATAACATTCTGTGATTCCAAATCAGTTCACTAATATCTCAATCAATTCTCTGAACTCCACAACTGGCTATAAACACGCTGATAATTTTAAATTATGTTCTGTGGTTTTTATTATATTATTTTTCTTGTTTTAAATATATATAAAAAAACTTCATCCTTTGATTAAGCAGGTCCTGCTTTTCTCTATCAGTAACGTGGATGAGGTTTTTAGACAATAATGTGGCAATTGTTGTTGGCATGTGACCCATAAAATGTGGAGGTGACTATTCTGGGCATTGCTATGTAATTATGCAAAACACTTTCTATAAAGACTTGCATCTGATCTAATAACAGTCCCCGAGGTCTGGATGGAGAAGGGGAGGTCCACGAAAAGAGAAAACATATAGGAAATAAAGTAACGTTCGCTTTATAGATTTTATTTTTCAGCTGCAAAATTCATAACATATATGCGAAAAACATTCAACTATTTGGAAAAGAAAGATTGATTAGACACACACTCACACATACACACACACATATATATACACTCACACACACACATACACTCACTCACACATACACACTCACACATATATATACACTCACACACATACATACATTCGCACACTCACTCACACATACACACTCACACACATATACACACTCACACACATACATACATACATACACACACTCTCTCACACATACACACTCACACACATATATACACTCACACACATACACACACTCACTCACACATACACACTCACACACATATATACACTCACACACATACATACATACACACACTCTCTCACACATACACACTCACACACATATATACACTCACACACATACATACACACACACACACTCACTCACACATACACACTCACACACATATATACACTCACACACATACATACATACATACACACACTCACTCACACATACACACTCACACACATATATACACTCACACACATACATACATACATACATACATACACTCACACACATATATACACTCACATACATACATACATACATACATACACACATACACACTCACACACATATATACACTCACACACATACATACATACACTCACACACATATATACACTCACATACATACATACATACATACACTCACACACATATATACACTCACATACATACATACACACATACACACTCACACACATATATACACTCACACACATACATACATACATACATACACTCACACACATATATACACTCACATACATACATACATACATACATACACACTCACACACATCTATACACTCACATACATACATACATACATACATACACACACACTCACACACATATATACACTCACATACATACATACATACATACATACATACACACTCACACACATATATACACTCACACACATACATACATACACACACACACATATATACACTCACATACATACATAAATACACTCACACATACACACTCACACACATATATACACTCACATATATACATACATACATACATACATACACACACACACACACATACACACTCACACAGATATATACACTCACACACAAACACATACACACACACACACTCACACATACATACGCACACACACATACTTACATACACACACACGCACACACACATACATCCAAACACACACTTATATACACACATGTATTGGGGATTTTGGAACTCTTTTCCTCTCACTCTGTGTGTGTCTATCTATTTATCTATCTATCTATCTATCTATCTGTGTGTGCCTGTATCTATATCTATCTCTCTATCTCTCTATCTCTCTATCTATCTATCTATCTATCTATCTATCTATCTATCGATCTATCATCTATCTATCTGTGTGTGCCTGTATCTATCTATCTATCTATCTATCTATCTATATCTATCTATCTATCATCTATCTATCTATCTATCTATCTATCTATCTCTATCACACACACACACACACACACATATATATATAAATATATATATATATATATATATATATATATTTATATATAGTATAATATATATATATATATATAAATAACAAAAAAAATCATTAA
>NC_069504.1:611422900-611635400 GCF_027579735.1 Bombina bombina | reverse complement strand
GATACCAAAAGAACAAAGAAAAATTGATAATAGGAATAAATTCAAAAGTTGCTTAAAATTGCATCTGAATCATGAAAGAAAAAAAATTGGGTTTACTATCCCTTTAACAAGAATAACATTTGAAAATGGAACTAAATTGGAAACTTTTAAAAAATTGTATTCTCTATCTGAATCATGATAGTAAAAATTTGTGTTTCATATCCCTTGAATTCATGTCCAACTTTTTTGTAGAAGTAAGATATGTCAATGGACCAAGCCTGCTTTAGTTATTGTATTCCTTATGCATTTTATAGATGTGTGAATCTAGATATAAAACATAGCCAAGATTAATAACACTCAGTTTACCGAAAATTAAAGAAAATGTTTTTATTTAAAGGGGCAGTAAACAATTGAGCTTTTAATATATAATATTTAGTTATGTGTAGTAAAAAGCAACATTCTTTATTTATATTGCCCTTTTCATCTTATTTTGCTGTACAAATTGTGGCTTTTCTAATTCTCAAACCTGAAAAAGCAGCCCCATACTTCTAAAGGCTATCCCTGCTATATATATCCCTAATCTTCTCTATCTTATAACAATGGCAAAACAGTAAAACTTTATAGCAACATAATCACTGTGGCTAGTCTTGTCTTCTGCCGATTTAAAGGGACAGTCTACTCCAGAATTTTTATTGCTTAAAAATAGATTGTCCCTTTATTACCCATTCCTCAATTTTGCACAACCAACACAGTTATATTAATATACTTTTTACCTCTTAAATGCTAAGCCTCTGCATATTGCCCCCTTATCTGAGTTCTTTTGACTGACTTGCATTTTAGCCAATCAGTGTTGACTCATAAATAACTCCACAAAATTGAGCACAATGTATCATATTGAGCACATATATATGGCACATATGAACTAGTGCTACTAAGCTGTGAAAACTGTCAAAATGCAGTGAGCTAAGAGGCAGCCTTCAAGGGCTTAGAAAGTAGCATATGAGCCTACCTAGGTTTAGCTTTCAACAAAAAATACTCAGAGTACAAAACTATTTGATGATAAAAGTAAATTGGAAAGTTGCTTAAAATTGCATGCCCTATCTGAATCATGAAACTTTAATTTTGACTAGACTGCCCCTTTAAGCCCAGATTGGCTCCTCTAAATGAGGTAACTGGTTGGTGGAGTTTGACATTTTAAAAACCATTGCAGCAAACAAGATATTAACTTGTTTTAAAATGTTTAGGCTTGGTTTATATGTTATCTCATAGCAAGACAACATAAATATCTTGCAATTACAAATCATTTGCCTGTCTCTTTAATGAGCAAATACATATTTATTTGTGTCATTTATTTGTTTCTGAATATTTCTTGAATATACATATTAGCGAGACAAGAGCAATACTCTAATCACATGCAGATGCAGAAAACTTATGCAAAACATTTTTAGTTGGTGTAACCTTTAACCAGGAAAACAAAGCTGTTCCACATTAAATTTTACTTTGTTCCATGTGCTCAATTTGATGTAAAAGTGATAATGTTTGCCTATTGCTTTATTGTATGTCAGTAAATAGAAACCGTAAAATCCACCCATCTCTCCTCTAACACTATTCAATGTAATTCTTAAATTATAAATATCTTTTAAAACTGTGCCTGAATAATAGACTAGATAACAACTGAGGGGCACAAACATTTTTTGCTAGTGCAATCGTGTTTTTGCGAGCCATTTCATTTGCTGATATCTACAAGTAGAGCGAAATCGCAATCTTCCCTTTACGTTTCAATCCTTTACTGCAATCTCAGAGCTGGGGTAACGGTTCTTCTGAAAACAATAAGGTTGCACAAAACCTTCAAAATACATTACAAAGTACAGTTACACTCATATTAACACTATCTAATAAAAAATTTTTTTTTTTTTAAATTGCACAAAAAAGTTCCAAGGGTCCAAAAGATGGAGATCTCGGGTGTTAAAAAAAAAAAGGGCAGGCAAATGTTTAGATTTGCGTATTATGTGTGTTTAGAACATATATATTAATGTCTATATATACACATATAAAAACATTAATTAATATAAATATATATTAATATATATATATATATATATATATATATATATAAGTGCATTATTGCCCTTTGCCATTAAGTAAATGAAAACATGATAAAACATTTATGCAATATTCATATTTAATAAAGATTTTAAACTATGTATTTACTGTAAATTTTTCACTTTTCTAATGTGAATATGTTATGTTGTTTTCACGATTGGGTGTATGGTTTATTTTTGACAAATTTTTTTTCTCCATTGACTTCTATGGAAATGGAATCGCGTTTGCACGATTTTAGGTGTTAGTTTTTTTTCCCCACTTTTTTTTCCTCCATTGATTTATATTGGGAAATACATGCACAAGCACGCAAAAAATTAAATTAGATTTTTTGTGCTATTTGTGTTAACGCTAGCGCAAAATAATTTTTTTTGTAACTTGTAATATGAACAAAACCTGACAAGTGCAAAAATGAAAATCCTAGCGGATTAAAAATAAATAAATACCGCTCTACATGTAATCTAGCCCAATGAGTTTAAAAAGATCAATAGACTCAAAATATAATTCCCAATACAATCTTAATTAATACAGAATTTATTAAAAAAATCTATGCAATGCACTTCCATATAATTATTTTGCCTGGTTTCCCTGTAATTTAACTTTAGAAAGAAAATGTTTCCACTTCCCCAGTAGAGATGTAGGGTGTGGAATACAGAACCCTAATACTCTTACATGCTGCTCTGTAATTGGTTGACATGTGCTGGAGGTTGTTTATATATATTATCTAACTGGTCGATGAATCTGTTCTTCTAACAAAAAATAAGTTTCATACACGTCCATGGAATGCCCATGTTCATCCCATTTTACCATAAAAAAAAACAATTGCGCTTTGTATTTTTGTACTTATAAAGTATAAATTTCTATCGGCTAGATTTAGAGTTTTTGTCGGTAATGACCCGCGTATCTAACGCTGGCTTTTTCCCCCCGCACCTTTTAAATACCGCTGGTATTTAGAGTTCACAGAAGGGCTGCGTTAGGCTCTCAATACCAGCGGTGCTTACGGACGCGGCCAGCTTCAAAAACGTGCTCGTGCATGATTCCCCCATAGAAAACAATGGGGCTGTTTGAGCTGAAAAAAAAACCTAACACCTGCAAAAAAGCAGCGTTCAGCTCCTAACACAGCCCCATTGTTTCCAATGGGGAAACACTTCCTAAGTCTGCACCTAACACCCTAACATGAACCCCGAGTCTAAACACCCCTAACCTTACACTTATTAACCCCTAATCTGCTGCCCCCGCTATCGCTGACACCTGCATATTTTTTTTAACCCCTAATCTGCCACTCCTACACCGCCGCAACCTACGTTATCCCTATGTACCCCTAATCTGCTGCCCCTAACACCGCCGACCCCTATATTATATTTATTAACCCCTAATCTGACACCCCCAACGTACGACTCCCACCTACCTACAATTATTAACCCCTAATCTGCCAACCGGACCTCACCGCTACTATAATAAATGTTTTAAACCCCTAATCCGCCTCATCCCCGCCTCAATAACCCTATAATAAATAGATATTAACCCCTAATCTGCCCTCCCTAACATCGCCGACACCTAACTTCAGGTATTAACCCCTAATCTGCCGACCGGCACCTCACCTCTACTCTAATAAATGTATTAACCCCTAAAGCTAAGTCTAACCTTAACACTAACACCCCCCTAAATCTAAATATAATTTAAATCTAACGAAATAAAATTAACTCTTATTAAATAAATTATTCCTATTTAAAACCTAAATACTTCCCTTTAAAATAAACCCTAATATAGCTACAATATAAATTATAATTATATTGTATCTATCTTAGGATTTATTTTTATTTTACAGGCAAATTTCACATTATTTTAACTTGGTACAATAGCTATTAAATAGTTATTAACTATTTAATAGCTACCTAGCTAAAATAAAGAGAAATTTACCTGTAAAATAAAAAACTAACCTAAGTTTACAACTACACCTAACACTACACTATCATTAAATAAATTATTCTATTTAAAATTAAATACTTACCTGTAAAATAAACCCTAAGATAGCTGCAATGTAATTAATATTACATATTGTAGCTATTTTAGGATTTATATTTATTTTACAGGTAACTTTGTCTTTATTTTAGTTAGTTAGAATAGTTATTAAATAGTTATTAACTATTTAATAACTACCTAGCTAAAAGAAATACAAAATTTCCTGTAAAATAAATCCTAAACCTAAGTTACAATTAAACCTAATACTACACTATCATTAAATTAATTAAATAAATTAAATACAAATAACTACAATTAAATAAAATTACATAAACTAACTAAGTACAAAAAAATAAAAAAAGCTAAGTTACAAAAAATAAAAAAATAAGTTACAAACATTTACAAATATTACAACAATTTTAAGCTAATTACACCTAATCTAAGCCCCCTAATAAAATAACAAAGCCCTCCCCAAAATAAAAAAATGCCCTACCCAATTCTAAATTAAAAAAGTTCAAAGCTCTTTTACCTTACCAGCCCTTAAAAGGGCCTTTTGCGGGGCATGCCCCAAAGAAAACTGCTCTTTTGTCTGTAAAAGAAAATACCACCCCCCCCACAACATTAAAACCCACCACCACATACCCCTAATCTAACCCAAACTCCCCTTAAATAAACTTAACACTACCCCCCTGAAGATCATCCTACCATGAGTTGTCTTCAGCCAGCCGACCCACCGATGGAACCGAAGAGGAGATCCGGAGCGGCAGAAGTGATCCTCCAAGGGGCGCTGAAGAAGTCTTCCATCCGATGAAGTGATCCTCCAGGCGGCGCTGAAGAAGTCTTCCATCCGGGCGATGTCATCTTCCAAGCAGCGCTGAAGAGTCTTCCATCCGGGTGATGTCATCTTCCAAGCGGGGTCTTCAATCTTTTTCTTCAGGATCCATCTTCATTCCGCCGACGTAGAACATCCTTCTTCCCCGACGGACGGACCGACCGAATTAAGGCTCCTTTAAGGGGACGTCATCCAAGATGGCGTCCGTCGAATTCCGATAGGCTGATAGGATTCTATCAGCCAATCGGAATTAAGGTAGGAAAAAATCTGATTGGCTGATGGAATCATCCCAATCAGATTCAAGTTCAATCCGATTGGCTGATCCCAATCAGCCAATCAGATTGAGCTCGCATCTATTGGCTGTTCCCGATCAGCCAATAGAATGCGAGCTCAATCTGATTGGCTGATTGTAGGTATTGTATTTAATTAATTTATTGATAGTGTTAGGTTTAATTGTTAGATAATTGTAGGTATTTTATTTAATTAAATTATTGATAGTGTAGTGTTAGGTTTAAATTGTAACTTAGGCTTAGGATTTATTTTAACTGGTAATTTTGTAATTATTTTACTAGGTACTAGGTAGCCTATTAAATAGTTATTAACTATTTAATAGCTATTGTACCTGTTAAAATAAATACAAAGTTGCCTGTAAAATAAATATAAAATCCTCAAAATAGCGCTCAATATAATTATAATTTATATTGGTAGCTATATTAGGGTTTATTTTACAGGTAAGTATTTAGCTTTAATAGAATAATTTATTTAATAAGAGTTAATTTATTTTGTTAGATTTAAATTATATTTAACTTAAGGGGGGTGTTAGTGTTACGGTTAGACTTAGCTTTTGGGGTTAATACATTTATCTAGAGTAGCGGTGAGGTCCGGTCTAGCAGATTAGGGGTTAATACTTGAAGTTAGGTGGTCGGCGCGATGTTAGGGAGGGCAGATTAGGGGTTTAATACTATTTATTATAGGGTTATGAGGCAGGAGTGAGGCAGATAGAGGTTCATAGGGATAACGTAGGTTGCGGCGGTGTAGTGAGCCGGCATATTAGGGGTTAAAAAATTTTAATAGAGTGGCGGCGGATGTGGGGGGGGGGGCTCGGTTTAGGGGGTACATAGGTAGTTTATGGGTGTTTAGGTGTACTTTAGAGCACAGTAGTTAAGTGCTTTATGAACCGCGTCAGCCCATAAAGCTCTTAACTCCTGAACTTTTTTCTGCGGCTGGAGTTTTGTCGTTAGATTTCTAACGCTCACTTCAGCCCCCCAAGACTCTAAATACCGCGTTAGAAGATCCCATTAAAAAGATAGGATACGCAAATGGCGTAGGGGGATCTGCGGTATGGAAAAAGTCGTGCTGCAAAGTGAGCGTTAGACCCTCTTCCTGACCTGACCTCCTAAATACAGCGGGTAGCCCAAACCAGCGATAGGGAGCCTCTAACGCTGGTTTTGACGGGCTAACGTCATCCCCCCCAAACTCTAAATCCTAGCCCGTATTGGTTTTCCTCGCTCATCCAGTGTAAACTTAATTAAGATTTATGCTGTTCATATTTAACATGATATATTCCTTTGTAATTTAAGTACATATTTAACAATTTTGATAAATAAGATTTTTGGTGAACAATATGTTACCATTTTTGATGCACTTAACAATGCAGTTTTTTTCCCTCCTGTATTTTTATTGAATGGTTCAATTATTGTTTTGTATTATTTTTAAAATTGAAAATTAACATTTTATTAATTATTTCTTCTAACCCCCCATTGGGAGTGTAATTTCTTCATCAGCCTATATTTACACAGTTCTTTCTATAGCCTATACATTAGGGGTCGATTTATCAAAGGCTTCGCACCCCCTATGACTCGCAGGTTCTCACACGAGAACCTGCAGGTCCGTATTTTATGAAGCAGCGGTCATCAGATCGCTGCTTCCCTAACTCTATGCCATCTCTTTGGTGGCGAATTTCCAATCTCCCCGCGTCTCGTCCGACAGCTCCACGCCGAGTGTGATTGGCTGCTGCGCGGGCAGGGGTGGAATTGCACAAGAGCACAAAATAGCATTCTATGTGCAATGCTGAGATCTGACAGCAGAATTCAGTCCACCAGAAGTGAGCTGCCGCAGACAGTGGCGAATATTTACTCCCCTGTCTGCCGTAGCTTGATAAATCGACCCCTTACTGTAAGTATAGAAATTTTTATTATAAGTAGGGATACCATGTAGGCAAAAAATCAGCTATTTAAAATGCTACAATAAAGGCAAAGAAGTTATTTTTTAAACAATTAAAATACACCCCAGCATCTAAAATGGATTATTTGGGTACAAATTAAAGTGGAGAAAAAATATGTTGGGTACAAATACAGTAACTTGGTTACTACTCACCAGGCTATTGCTTTTCCTCCTGTGCCTGCAGCTCTCTTCAAAGCTAAGTATTATCTTATGTTAACCCTTCAAAAGTGCTGGTTAGTAAACTTAAAATGAATTTTATCACAAGACCAGAGACTCATATTTTGCTTTATCCTTCAATTTAACTGCTCAGGGACAGCATTTAAAAGTACAGTTAAAACACCATATGTCATTTAAAAATAAAACAAAGAACAAACTGCCAAGAAAAATGGAGACCAATGAGATAACATTTTGAGTGGACAGTGACAAAAAAGTCCAATCAGAGTCATTAACATATCAAATAATGACCAGTAAACTGTTCCCTCTTTCTTTTTGCTGCTCATACAGGATAAGTACACATTTAACTTGCCTCTACACATTTTGATAGCTTCTTTGTTATTATTTTCTTTTGTTCTTTTCTCTTGTTTTTTTCACTTTCTTTTTGATCTTACTTTTTTGTTTGTTTATCTTGTTTTTTGTTTATATATATATATTTGTCTTTTCACCTTTTTTATTATGTCTCTTTTGTTTTTCTCATATCACTTTCACATGACTTATTTTTTTCTCTTGGCTCGTTTTTCCATTTTTTGCAATTACTCATTATTCTTTATTTTATGGTTCGTTTTTGTCTATTACTAACTACTCATCCATTTTGAGCGCTACGCGCTCCTTCTCCTCATCCCTTCCGCCTTATCTATTTTCCCCGTCTTACCGAGCTCGAGACCTCCGTCTCGCTCTGTGATGTGTTTTCCCTCTCTGACGCACTGCTCTTTTCAGCTCCGTCTCCTTCTGACTTCCCTTCAGAACCGGACGTGCTCACACTGTTTCCCTCCCTCACATAAAATAGTAACTTTGTATTACTTTTGTTCAAACTTTTTTCTTTAATTGTATCTTATTTAATATATTTTTAGATTACACTCAAATATAGCTTAGGGATAAACATTAGGCTAGCAAACCACAAGGTCAGTGGTTCTTTTCCTTAGAAGTATTAATTTATTTTAAATAAAAAATTTAAATAATTAATTTTAAATATTAATTTGTTATTCATTATTGATATTAGTTTATTTATTAAAGGGACAGTCTACACCAAATTTTTTCTTATTTAAAAGATAGATAATCTTTTATTACCCATTCCCAGTTTTTGCATAACCAACACAGTTATATTAATATACTTTTACCGCTGTGATTACCTTGTATCTAAGCCTCTGCAGACAGCCTCCTTACTAAGTGCCATTGACAGACATGCAGTGTAGTCAATCAGTGAAGACTCCTAAATAACTTCACGGGAGTGAGCACAATGTTATCTATATGACACATGTGAACTAGCACAGTCTAACTGTGAAAAACTTTCAAAATGCTCTGAGTTAGGAGGCGGTTTTCAACTGTTTAGAAATCAGTTTTGAGCCTAGCTAGGTTTAGCTTTTCAAAAATACCACCAAGGGAACAAAGCAAATTTGATGATAAAAGTAAATTGGAAAGTTGTTTAAAATTGCATGCCTTATCTGAATCATGAAAGTTTAGTTTTGACTTTACTGTCCCTTTAACCTTAATATGTCTCAAGAACACAATACTATGTCTTAGAATTCTGTACAAACAGATGATTAACCCCTTAATGACCACAGCACTTTTCCATTTTCTGTCCGTTTGGGACCAAGGCTATTTTTAAATTTTTGCGGTGTTTGTGTTTAGCTATAATTTTCCTCTTACTCATTTACTGTACCCACACATATTATATACCGTTTTTCTCACCATTAAATGGAATTTCAAAATATACCATTATTGTCATCATATCTTATAATTTACTATAAAAAAAAAAATACAAAATATCAGGAAAAAATATGAAAAAAAACACACTTTTTCTAACTTTGACCATCCAAAATCTGTTACACATCTACAACCACCAAAAAAACACCCATGCTAAATAGTTTCTAAATTTTGTACTGAAAATACCCAATGTCTGCATGTTCTTTGCTTTTTTTGCAAGTTATAGGGCCATAAATACAAGTAGCACTTTGCTATTTCCAAACCCCTTTTTTTTTTTTCAAATTAGCGCTAGTTACATTGGAACACTGATATCTTTCTGGAATCCCTGAATATCCATTGACATGTATATATTTTTTTTAGTAGACATTCCAAAGTATTGATCTAAGCCCATTTTGGTATATTTCATGCCACCATTTCACCGCCAAATGCGATCAAATAAAAAAAATTGTTCACTTTTTCACAATTTTTTCACAAATTTTAGGTTTCTCACTGAAATTATTTACAAACAACTTATGCAATTACAGCATAAATGGTTGTAAATGCTTCTCTGGGATCCCCTTTGTTCCGAAATAGCAGACAGATATGGCTTTGGATTTGCTTCTTGATAATTAGAAGGCTGCTAAATGTCACTGCGCACCACACGTGTATTATGCCCAGCAGTGAAGGGGTTAATTAGGAGCTTGTAGGGGAGCTTGTAGGGTAATTTTAGATTTAGTGTAGTGTAGTAGGACAACCCCAAGTATTGATCTAGACCCATTTTGGTATATTTCATCACCATTTCACCAATTTTTCACAATTTTAGGTTTCTCACTGAAATTATTTACAAACAGCTTGTGCAATTATGGCACAGATGTTTGTAAATGCTTCTCTGGGATCCCCTTTGTTCAGAAATAGGCAGACATATATGGACTTTGGCAGTGGCGAGCGTAGGGGGGGGGGGGCAAACAGGGGGCGGTTGCCACCGGGCGCATAATTCTGAGGGGGCGCTTCCAGCCTCAAACTTAGCAAAGGGAAGAAGGGAGGCTAAAAATTCTGACAGGCCCCCAGCTCTGTTCTGCGACCCGTCAGGAATGTGGTGATGCCGCGACTAAGGTAAGGTGTCAGGACCAGACTTACTTATAGCCCTGTTTTTGCCTGATACTAGCAACATGCAAAATGCAGCTTAATTACGGTTCTATATTACCCAACAATTAAGTTCCCTTCCAACAAAGGACCCAGAGCCAGAATGCCATGCATTGCCTGGGGCACTTTTTAAGGATCTCTAAGCAGAGGTGGGGGGGGAGGAATCCTTAAAAAGTGCAATAAATCTCTTTCAAACCCGTGGCACTGGTGGCAGCATGGCTGGGCTCTGCCTTTCTGTTAACCCCAGTTACCTAGTTAGTGGGATGGTGGGGTGATCAGAGACCATACTTTCATGTATGACCGGATTCTGATTACAACTTACGCCATCTTGTCCTTGCACAAAAAAGTATATTTGTGACAGTTGACAAAAATTAGGCCTTGTTTCCTGTATTTGATTTTTCCCCTCCATGATCTTCCTAGGGCAGAAGTAGATTTAGGGATTTGTGTGCTGTCTGGCACCAAGGATTGTGCTGCTCACCCAGGCATTTTCACTGTGTTTGTCTCCTATCAAAGAAGTCCTATGAATTCACCATCTTGAATCTATTTCTTGCTGGACTCTGAGGTGTGGACTTTTACCGATTTTAAGGGTTTGGGTGCTCATTGCCTTTTTTATTTACATTAAACCCACCCTTACTGCATTTAAAGTAAAAAAAATAACTATAATTTGTGTTAGTAAATAAATTTAACAGCACCCCCCCTAAATACCATACACCCCTCCCCCATATATGTATGTAATGCTGGGTTGTCTGTCCCATGCCCTTTTATATTGATTACTTACAATTGTTATATTTATTAAGGTAGAATATATACCCCACTTTTATATGTCATTGGCACCCAAAAGACAGTCTGCCCAGCAGGGGCAACCTTATGTAACAGCTGTCAACCTGTGTGTCCCCTTTTCCTCTTTTTAACGACTTACCAAAACCTATTGCACCACATATACAATATGGGTTGCTGCAATGTGGGGGTGGGTGCACCCTGTGGTCTGCAGTATTTGTACCATGAAGTTTTACAGGATCAGGACGTCACCACCAGATGGGGGTTAAGGGGGGGCTTTCCATCCATGTGTAAAATGAGAATAAATCTTAAAATTTAATATTGTATATATTTGCCCAGCTCTGGAGAGCTGCAGACAGGGTTTGATCACAGGGGGATAGCACATAATGCTTGCAGGCTTCACCCACTGCCTCTTGTATTGCCAATATATTATTTTCATGGCTTTGTTTGTAAGGCGCTACTGATTAGCAGCTGCTTATGACAAGGGACATATTTTGGGGATATGGGTATCATCAGCAATAACTGTTAGTTATCCAGTAAAGATGGTTAAGGGAGCATTTTGTGGGAGAGGAGACAGTGTCCCTTGCTTTATGTGATCTACCAGCTTGGGTCTTTGCTTGGTTTGTCCCAAATGTAAGAAGAAGCAGCATATCTTAAATGGGGTTGGGGGGGCGCAAAACTTGCTGCTTGCCCTGGGCACTGACACAACCCACGCTACGCCCACTGGACTTTGGCATTGCTTTTTGGTAATTAGAAGCCGCTAATACGGCTGCCGCATCACACGTGTATTATGGCTAGCAGTGAAGGGGTTAATTAGGTAGTTTGTAGGAGCTTGCAGGGTTAATTTCTAGCTTTAGTGTAGAGATCAGCCTCCCACCTGATACATCCCACCCCTGATCCCTCCCAAACGCTCCCTTCCCTCCCCCACCCCACAATTGTCCCCACCATCTTAAGTACTGGCAGAAAGTCTACCAGTACTACAATAAAAGGTATTTTTTTAGCATATTTACCATATGCTACTGGTGTAAGATCCCCCCCTTAGCCCCAACCTCCCTGATCCCACTCCAAACAGCTCTCATAACCCTCCCCCTCTGACATATTGGGGGCCATCTTGGGTACTGGCAGCTGTCTGCCAGTACCCAGTTAGCAAAAAAAATGTTTTTATTTACTTTTTTGACGTTTTTTCTGTAGTATAGCTCCCCCCCACAGACTAACCCCCACCACCTTACTGATGTTTTTTTTAAAATATTTCCCCCCCCCATTTTTTCATTTTTGTGCACTTTTTTCTTTAGTGTAACGGTTCCCATCCGCTCCCTCCCTGTGCACGCGCCCGCCCCCATGCACGTGCGCGCATCCGTGCGTTCCTCCGGACATCCCCGCCCATGATCCCGCCCCCCTCCAGATCAGCAGGGCCATCGATGGCCACCACCCGCCTCCCATCCCGGCTCCCACCCACCAATGAAAAGAGCCACCGATCTCCGGTGCAGAGAGGGCCACAGAGTGGCTCTCTCTGCACCGGATAGCTAAAAAATGTTATTGCAGGATGCCTCGATATCGAGGTATCCTGCAATAACCGGAAAGTAGCTGGAAGTGATCAGGATCGCTTCCAGCTGCTTTCCAGACCGAGGACGTGCAGGGTATGTCCTTGGTCGTTTACTGACTTTTTTTTGAGGACGTACCCTGCACGTCCTCGGTCGTTAAGGGGTTAATTCCTCTATGGAGAATTTTAGAAAACAAATATCTGCTGATATTCAATCTTTTAATAAAAAACAGACTTTGCCAAAAAAGGTTACTCAAAAAAGAAAACATATTTCTCATAAATTGGCACATAAAATTTCTGCCAAAATGTTGTTAAAGGGGCATTACGTTTGCAAAGTTCAAACAATAAAAGAAAGTTATTCCTAATAATTCAAAAAAATACTACTATTCTCTGTTCTGATTCAGAGGAATCAAAAACAAAATCAAAACATCTAAGCCCCACGTAGACTTTGATTCTACAACTGAGTCTTCCGACTCTTTTTTATACGATGATAATGACTCTAATTCTTTGGCAATCTATTTTTAGTCCTGAATTTTACACAGAATTCAGACTCTGACTCCTCTCCCAGAAATAAAAAATCTAATTTTTTTTCAAAGAAACAAAAACATGTTTTAGTCGACAGTTTAGGTAACCCTTATTTAAAACCTGAGGATTTACAACAACCTCGTTCTACACAATGGCGTCCTTCTAAAAGGGTAGCAAAATTTCTAGATTTTTATATTAGACAACCTTTAGATTGTCTAGAAATATTTACGTTCAGAATGTCCTCGTCCTGAACTTCCTAACAAATCTTCATCACCCCCTGATATTGATGCTACTTACTCAAATTTATTTCCTCTCCAAAATTTAATTTATGCCATGGCCCCGACAGATTCCTCAAATCATGTCAGGACAAAACTCTTAGATTCCCTCGGCCCTATAGCAAACATTTTTTAATTAGCCGAAGAAGCTATTACTATTGATCTTTTGTTGACCCCTTGGATCCTGAGAGAATGGATCCAGAGAACCATTTATTTAATCGGTAATGCCAACTCAGCTTTGGCTACTCAGAGACGCAGAATTATTTTAAGGAAATTAGATCCTAAACTAGCGAATTTTGATCCCACTGAAATGGGACCTAAGGCTGAAGGCCTATTTTTTGGAGAATTGGGTCTTAAAGAATTAGGAAATTATGTAAACATCTTTAATAGCCTCAATAAAGTTAAAACTTCAACTAAGAAAATCTTTTACCCTCAAAACCGGGTTTTCGACACGACCGGGGAAAGGTAGAAGCCGTTTTCCCGGCTGAATGCCATCCATCAACAGGTCTCACTTTCAGAACAGACCACAGTTCACAAACCCTACACTCACTACCTTCTACCCAACAAGGACAAGACAATGGCAATACAAACCCTTCAGATCAAGACCTCGCTCAAGACCCTTCTCAGGTACTTATTTTCTATCAACATTTCACTCCTTTTTTCCCACAAAACATAGGTGGCAGAGTTTCACTTTCTCAGAAAATTGCAACCTTATTACAAAGGACCCTTGGGTTCTTCAAACCATTTCAGGGTTTTAAAATATCATTCACAAACACCCCTATTCAATCCTCAAATTCCTACTCCTATCCATTTTTCAAAATCAGACCTTCTTCTTTTAAGCACGGAACTCCAAAGTCTCTTAAACAAATCTACAATAGAACCGGCCAATCCTCTCTCAAAACTTTTTATCAGCAATATGTTTCTAGTAAAAAAGAAGAACTGTCTTTTTCTTCCTGTTATAAATTTAAGAAATCTAAATTTATTTGTTTCCTACAATCATTTCAAACCTAGAAGGTATTGATCTTCTAAGAGATTGTTTAATAGACAAAGATTGGTTGGTTCGTCTGGATCTTACAGATGCTTACCTCACCATTCCCATTCATCATACTTTCAGGAAATTCCTATGTTTCTTTTGGCAAAACTCTTTATGGCAATTTGCTTGTTTACCCTTTGGCTTATCATCTGCTCCCTGGGTATTTACAAAAGTTTTAAAAACCAGTAGTTACATGGTTAAGATTTAAGAGGGATTCGCCTAATTATCTATCTAGACGATATTTTAATTATGCACCAAAATCCTCAGGTTTTTAGCCAATCATCTTTCCTTATCTATTCTTCTTCTAGAGAACCTTGGTTTTATATAAACAAAGACAAATCCATCTATCTCCTACTCAAAATCTAATTTTTCTAGGTTTCTCCATAGACACAATTTCTTCTTCTCTCAGTCTTCCAAAAGACAAATTGAAGAATATCAAAAAAGAAATTTCTTATCTCTAAAATTAAATTATTTTCCTATCAGGAATTTTGGCTCGGATTGTTGGGCTACTATTGTCCTCAATTCAAGCCATTTTTCCTGCCCCCCTTCATTATCGTGCTCTTCAACGTCTAAAAATTTCCAGTTGTAAACAAAGGTCTCAGTTATTCTCACAAAATATCCCTATTTTCAGAAGCGAAGGAGGAACTCCTCTGGTGGTTATCCAAGATAGATGCCTGGAATGGCAAAGCGATTTTTGGAAATTCACCAGATCTGATTATAGAATCAGATGCCAGCAAGACTGGTTGGGGAGCCCGCTGTGGAAACTTCATAAACCGGAGGGAAAATGGTCCCCTTCAGAACAAAATTTTCACATCAATTGTCTAGAACTCATAGCAGGATCCTTTGCTATAAAACGTTTTATAAAAGATTCTACTCCTATCACCATTCTTCTTAAAATGGACAACATCTCTGCAGTCCGTTACATCAATCGTTTAGGAGGTACCAAATCAAAACAACTTTCAGATTTAACTTCTTCAATTATTCATCATTGTCTCAATTCCAATATTTCTATCCTTGCAGAATACATTACGGGTTTATCAAATACTGCGGCAGATTGGGGTTCTCGTTATCTCAGAGATTCAAGTGATTGGAAACTCCTCAAAAAGTTTTTTCTTCAGATCCAATCCTTGAGAAGCAAGTTTCTCCTGGACCTGTTCGCCTCTCGCTTGAATTTCCAGATAAAAACCATTCTTTAGTTGGCATCCGGATCCAGATGCCTTATCTATAGACGCTTTTCTTCAATGTTGCCTCTTCAAGGAGCTTACGCATTTCCTCCCTTTTTCCATGATTTTCCAGAACTATAACTTACATCTGCAAACATCTCAACTCTATTCTTCTAATAACTCCTCTTGGCCATCCCAACCTTTGTACCCGTCCCTTCTAGAAATGTCTTACTTACCTCCCCTCCTTCTCCCTCTTCATCCCCTCCTTCTCTTGGATCATCTAGGGAACCTTCATCCTCTAATTTACCAGAACTCCCTTCGACTAGTTGCTTGGACAATTTCCGGGGATCTTGGTCTTGCAAAGGTCTTTCGTCAAGAGCTAGTTCTCTCCTCAGAGATTCTTGGGCCCCAGGCACCAGAAAATGTTATGTTTCCGCATGGTCCAAATGGGATGGCTGGTGCATTCAAAGGAATTTGGATCCCTTTTCCGCCCCTTTGACTCAAATTTTAAATTATCTATCTTTTCTTTTTGATCAAGGTTTAGCCTATTGTTCCATCAATATTGCTAGATCAGCTATTTCTGCAGCTCATTTTCCAATTTCTGATATTCCTATTGGACGCCATTTTCAAATTTGAAGACTTTTAAAAGCTATCCATCTTAACAGACCTCCCATCCCTAAACACCTCGAATTCTGGGACATTGATCTTATTTTTTCTCTTTTCAATTCTTGGCCTTCTAATGATTTGCTTTCTTTAAAACAACTTTCTTTCAAACTCACTACTCTTCTCTGTATTCTCTCTTGTAAAAGAGTCTCTGATGTCAAAGCTATTGATTTCAATTCAAAAAATTTTTCTCCTCAAGGAATTGTATTCAATATTATTCATAGAACTAAAACTAATATTTCTACTATCTTTAACCCTTACTTTTACGAACATCCTAAATTATGTGTGGTTCTTTGTTTCAAAGAATAGGAATTAAGAACTTCCATTTTAAGATCTTCTTCTTCTAATCAACTATTATTATCTTTCATTCCACCACACAAACCTGTTTCTTCCATAACTATAGCTAAATGGGTTAGATCTACCATGTCTGAAGCTGGTGTAGATAATAGATTTTCTTCTCATTCTATTAGAGAAGCTTCTGCCTCTAAAGCTTTCTTTAAAACTTGTTCCTTACAAGATATTTTAAATGCAGCTGATTGGTCTTCTGATTCTACTTTCAGACAATTTATTTTAAACCTAGTTCTTCTATTTCTCATAGTCTTATTAATTAATTTATTTTGCTTTAAACTAGCAAAATATGAGTCTCTGGTCTTGTGATTTGTTTCCTGTTTCAATCCTCAAGTTTTGGATTTCAAAGTTTTCAACGTTCTTCAAGTTCCTGTTTCAAAGACTCCTTAATTTTTCAATTCAACATTGGTTTCTTTGTTTCATCTACATTTTCCTTTGTTTGATGAACTTTATGTTTATTTTTCGCATCAATTCAGAAAGAGGACAGCTTGGGTCTTACTGGTCATTATTTGGATATGTTAATGTGACTCTGATTGGTCTTTTTTGTCACTGTCCACTCAAAATGTTATCTTATTGGTCTCCATTTTTCTGGCAGTTTGTTCTTTGTTTTTTTTTAAATGATATATGGTGTTTTAACTGTAATTTTAAATGCTGTCCTGAGCAGTAAATTGAAGGATAATGCACAATATATTTGTCTCTGTGTCAATAATAAAATCTCGATTATATCTACACTAAAGTTAAGATAATTGTAATTTTATTACAAGGACAGAGACTTCATATTTTGCTTATAACTTTTCTTTACTGGTCAACAGCTTTTTTTAAAATATAACATATAAACTGCCATAAATTAAAAGAAAAAACATAAATATAACATCCAATGAGATTAGGATAACATTGGTTAATAGGTTTAAATAGTCCAGGCAAACAGTTAAACATCCTCTTTTCTTTTTGCTGCTCAGCAGATAAGTATTATGTTGTTGCTTTTATTCATTGTTAATAAAATTTGTCTTTTTTGTTTTTTAATCTTTATTTCCTTTATGTATATTTGCATATAATTTATTTCATTGTTTTTTCTTTAGTTTATTGCACTTTATATTTATATTGACTTCCGTTTTTTATGTTAATAGTGTGGTGCATTTTGATTGCCCTCTTTGTTGTTTACTCCTTATTGTGCTGTTTTGTACTCGGTTTTACCTCCGTTTATACTTTTGTTGTGGCAGTTTTGCTCCCCTGCTCTTGCTTGTGTCTCTCCCTGTTCTGTTTGTTTCTGACTCCAGCCGCCATTTTCTTCTTCTCTTTCCTTCCTCCTACGTCACAGGACTCATTTTCCCGCCCCTTCTCTCTTGCAATCTCCCGCCTCCTCCATTTCCTCACTCAGCACCGCCCTGACAGGACTCTGACAGATTTCTCTCCTCTGCCAAGTGCAAAAATCAGTTACAATTGTTGCCACATTTGTTCTTTTACTTTTAATGGTTCAATCGTTTTGCAGTTTTAAAGCAATATTGTGCTTATTTATTTAAATATATTTAAGAATATTTATATTATATATTAGAAACCTTTGGAAAAAAATATTTTACATTGATCTAGATTATTATTTAATCAAGATGTCTCAAGATTCTTCTACTGAACCAAATTTAAACAATATTTTTTCAACCTATGGAAACATTCAAACAGCAGATGTCTGAACAAATGCAAAGTGTTATTGTTTCAGTTAACAATTCTCAAACTGCTGTTCCAAAAAAGGCATCTAAGAAAACAAAGCATTTAACAAAGCTTTACCTAAGAAATCTAAAAGACAATTAAAGTCTGTTGTACGTCTGCCTTGCTCAGACAAAGTTTCTGCATTACATAAAGAAAGTGATAATTTTAACTCAGACGCTGATTCTGAACCTGGTTTCCAATTTCAAAAAATTATAGATCGCAGAAAACATGTAGACTTAGTTTCTACAACTGAGTCAAACGACTCCTATGATTTCTCTGATGAGGAACTTAATAATGATGATAATAATAATGATGATGATAATTTTTCAAATATTGTTGACTCTTCTTCTGAGGAAGATTCTAAAAAGAAAAAGAGAAAAATCTCTAGTTCTTCTAAAACTAAACTTTTTGATAATAAAGGTGATTTATTTACTGATCCTGATGAACTCCAACACCCTAGATCCTCCCAATGGAGACCATCTAAACGGGTGGCGAAGTTCTTAGATTACTATATCAGGAAACCATTGTCTAAGAAAACAAGATCTATTTTAAAAGCAGAATGTCCCAGACCAGACCTTCCGCATAATACACATTTATCCCCTGAAATTGATTTAAATTGATTAAAGTTTATTGGTTCAATATATTTTAATTTTTAGAAAAGGTCCTGACCGATACTTAAAAGCATCCCAAGATAAGTTACTTGATGTTCTGGGACCTGTAACTAAACTTTTTGAGATTTCTGAAGAAGCTATTTCTCTAGACTCCCAGGTAGATCCATATATCCTAAGAGAATGATACAGAGAATTGTTTATTTATTAGGGGACGCCAAAACTTCTTTAGCTTCTCAGCGTAGACGTATTGTTTTAAGACGTATTGACCCAAAAATATCTGACTTCGCTTTAACTGAAATGGGCCCTAAAGCTAACGGGTTAATCTTTGATGACGCTGGACTGAAAGAACTGAGTCATTATGTTAATAATTTTAATTCCCTCAAGAAAATTAAATGAACACTAGAAAGATATTTTATCCACAACAAAATATTATTTTTAACAGGGCTGGGAAAGGCAGGGGGCAACTTTCCCAGCCATACCCCATCCATCTCTCAGTCCTATTTTCAAAATATGCCCTCTCCAGCAACATCCCATTCAAATTTCTTCCCATCAAGGAACAGACAATGGACAGGTCGGAACTTCAGGTACAGGTCATCCCGCAGACCTTTCTCAGGTAAGTTCTCAGTCACATCTCTCTATTCACTCTTTTTTCCCAAAATAGAATTGGAGGAAGATTAGCCCTTTTTGTTCAAAATTGGTACCTTATTACTTCAGATCCTTGGGATCTTCAGACAATTACAGGTCTTCATTTAAATTTCACTTCCCCTCCAATTTAAACATTTCTCCCAACTCCAATAAAATTTTCTCAATCAGATATGTCCCTTTTGAATCTAGAATTACTAGATCTTTTAGAAAAAGAAGCAATAAAAAAAATATTTTTCCCTTAAAACTCCTTCATCAGCAATATGTTTCTTGTGAAAAAGAAAGAAGGGTCCTTTCAACCCGTAAAAAATTTAAGAGATTTAAATTGTTTTCTAGAATACAGCCACTTCAAAATGGAGGGTATTCATCTCCTCAGAGATTGTCTTCTAGATTTCGATTGGTTAGTTCGCCTAGATTTAACCCCTTAACTATGCATGTTGTACAGGGTACGTCGCACACAACCTGGTCTTAAAAGACCAGCGACGTACCCTGTACGACATTAGGGGTTTAAAGCAGCTGGAAGCGATCCTGCTCGCTTCCAGCCGCTTTCCGGTTATTGCAGTAATGCCTCGATATCGAGGCATCCTGCAATAACACCCCTTGGCCATCCGATGCAGAGAGAGCCACTCTGTGGCCCTCTCTGCACCGGACATCGATGGCCGGTATCGCTGGTGGGTGGGAGCCTGTGTGGGAGGCGGTTGGCGGCCATCGATGATGATCGGTGATGTGGAGGGGGACGGGATCATGGGTGGGGATGTCCGGGGGCGTGCACGGAAGCGTGTGCGTGCACGGGAGGGTGGGGGCGGGCGAGTGAATGAGAGGGTGGGGGCGGGCACGTGCACGGGGAGGGAGCGGGTGGGAACTGCTACACTACAGAAAAAGTTGGAGTACAAATTAAAAAAAAAGGATAAAAAGTAAAAAAAAAAAAGATCAGGCAGGTGGTGGTGGTTGGTCTGTGGGGGGGGGGGGGAAGCTAAGCTATAGAAAAAACCCCCAAAAAACTACTTTTTTTTTGCAAACTGGATGCTGGCAGACAGCTGCCAGTACCCAAGATGGCCTCCAATAAGGCAGATGGGGAGGGTTAGAGAGCTGTTTTGGGGGGGATCAGGGAGGTTGGGGGCTAAGGGGGGGATGCTACACCACAGCATATGTAAATATGCTAAAAAATAAAAAAAAATAAAAACCTTTTATTTTAGTACTGGCAGGCTTTCTGCCAGTACTTAAGATGGTGGGACAATTGTGGGGTGGGGGAGGGAAGGGAGCTGTTTGGGAGGGATGTGTGATGCGCAGCAGCATTTAGCGGCCTTCTAATTACCAGAAAGCAACGCCAAAGTCATATATGTCTGCTATTTCTGAACAAAGGGGATCCCAGAGAAGCATTTGCAACCATTTGTGCCATAATTGCACAAGCTGTTTGTAAATAATTTCAGTGAGAAACCTAATATTGCGAAAAAAAGTTATTTTTAAAATTTGATCGCATTTGGCGGTGAAATTGTGGCATTAAATATACCAAAATGGGCCTAGATCAAGACTTTGGGTTGTCTACTACACTACACTTAAGCTAAAATTAACTCTACAAGCTCCCTACATGCTCCCTAATTAACCCCCTTCACTGCTGGGCATAAAAACACGTGTGGTACCTCAGTGGCATTTAGCAGTCTTCTAATTACCAAAAAAGCAACACCAAAGCCATATAAGTCTGCTATTTCTGAACAAATGGGACCCCAGAGAAGCATTTACAACCATTTATGGCATAATTGCATAAGTTGTTTGTAAATAATTTCTGTGAGAAACCTAAAGTTTGTGAAAAAGTGAACAATTTTTTTTTATTTGATCCCATTTGGCGGTGAAATGGTGGCACGAAATATACCAAAATGGGCCTAGATCAATACTTTGGGATGTCTTCTAAAAAAAATATATATATATATACATGTCAAGGATATTCAGGTATTCCTGACAGATATCAGGATTCCAATGTAACTAGCGCTCATTTGAAAAAAAGTGGTTTTGAAATAGCAAAGTGCTTCTTGTATTTATTTCCCTATACTTGCAAAAAAGCAAAGAGCATGTTAACATTGGGTATTTCTAAACTCAGGACAAAATTTAGAAACTATTTAGCATGATTGTTTTTTGGTGGTTGTAGATGTTGTACAGATTTTTGGGGGTCAAAGTTAGAAAAAGTGTGTTTTTTTTTTTCCATTTTTTCCTAATATTTTATAATATTTTTTAATATAAATTATAAGATATGATAAAAATAATGGTATCTTTAGAAAGTCCATTTAGTGGCTAGAAAAACGGTATATAATATGTGTGGGTACAGTAAATGAGTAAGAGGAAAATTACAGCTAAACACAAACACTGCAGAAATGTAAAAATAGCCCTGGTCCTTAAGGGAAAGAAATTGAAAAATGGCCTTGGTCCTTAAAGGGTTAAAGGATGCTTATCTAACTATTCCTATTCATCTAGATTTCAGGAATAATCTTCGCTTCATTTGGAAAGATTTAGTTTGGCAATTTTCTTGTCTCCCTTTTGGTCTTTCTTCAGCTCCTTGGGCTCTTTTACAAAAGTTTTAAAACCTGTTGTAGCTTGGTTGAGGAAAAGAGGTGTTCATCTAATTATTTACTTATACAATATTCTTTTACTCCACCAAGATTATTCTCAACTTCTGGATCATTTACATCTCACTATATCTCTCCTTCAGAACTTAGGTTTTATCATAAATTTCAAAAAATCTGTTCTTATTCCTTCCAAGAATCTTATTTTCTAGGTTTTCACCATCAGCACTCAATCTGCTACATTGAGACTTCCATCAGAAAAATAAAGAAGATAAAGAAAGAAATTATTTATCTTCTCAAAGAGACCTTTTTCCTATTCGCTTTCTTGCTCGAATTATAGGGCTTTTGTCAGCTGCTATTCAAGCTATTTTTCCAGCTCCTCTTCATTACAGAGCTCTTCAAAGATTGAAGATTCAATACCTTCATCATTTATTTTCACAAAATCTCTCTATCAGAGGAAGCCAGAATAGAATTACAATGGTAGCTTGCCAACATAGAAGCATGGAATGGCAAAGCAATTTTCGAAAATCTCTGGACATTATTCTGGAATCAGATGCAAGCAAATCAGGTTGGGGTGCAAGATGTGGTCCCCATATTACGGGTGGAAAATGGTATTGTCCAGAGAAGAATCTTCATATCAATTGTTTAGAACTCATAGCAGGTTCATTTGCAGTTCAAAGTTTCGTAAAGAACGATCAACCTGTTTCAATTCTTCTTCGGATGGACAATATTTCAGCAGTCAAATATGTCAATTGCTTAGGAGGTACAACTTCAAAGATTTTATCCAATATTACCAAGGACTTTATTCATCAATGTCTTTCTCAAAATATTTTTCTACAAGCAGAATATTTACCAGGTCTCAACAATCAAACTGTAGATTGGGGTTCTCAGTTTTTGTCGGATGCCAGAAACTGGAAATTGAACAGAAATATTTTTTCTTCTTTTACAGTCTCTGAGAGGTCCTTTTTCCATAGATCTTTTTGCCTCTCATCTGAATTTTCAGATTCTTCCCTTTTTCAGTTGGAGACCAGATCCCAAAGCACTAGCAACAGACGCCTTCCTTCAACACTGGCCAGTCAAAGGAGCTCATGCTTTTCCACCTTTTTCAATGATTCCTTGAACAAACTCATTTGTGAAAAGGAACCTATTATCTCTACTTCTAATAACCCCTAGGTGGCCAACCCAATCTTGGTTCCCTTCTCTTCTGGAGATGTCATTCCTTCCTCCAGTTTTAATTCCTCTTCAACAAGACCTCCTAACAAATCTCATAGGAGAATTCCACAAACTAGTTCTTCAAGGCTCCCTTCAACTTATTGCTTGGAACATTTCAGGGGATCCTGGTCCTCCGATGGTCTTTTGTCAGGAGCTAAACTCCTCCTTCAAGGCTCTTGGGCACCAGGAACCAGAAAATGTTATCTTTCCTCCTGGTCTAAATGGTCTAGCTGGTGCGACAACAGGAATCTGGATTCCTTTTCAGCCCCTTTAAATGACGTTATTAATTATCTCACTTCTTTATTTGAGGCTGGTTTGGCTTACAGATCAATTAATGTTGCACGTTCTGCTATTTCAGCTGGACATGAACATTTTCATAATTTGCCTATAGGTCGAAAACATGTTACTATATGTAAATTTCTGAAAGCTATTAGAGTAAAGAAACCTCCAGTACCCAGATACAAATATTTTTGGGATGTAGATTTGGTTATTAACCTTTTTAAATCTTGGCCTGATAACGCCGATTTATTGTTAAAACAACTTACATGCAAACTGGCTACATTATTATGTCTTTTATCATGTAAAAGAATTTCAGATGTAAGAGCTATAGATTATGATGCAAAGATGTTTTCCCCTCATGGTATCATTTTTTCCTTGTCTAGACGTACTAAAACTTCATCTTGTTCTATATTTTACCCTTATTTCTATGAACAGCCTAAACTTTGTGTTGTATCTTGTCTTAAAATCTATGAATCTAGAACTATTTCTTTTAAAAATTCTTCTTCTAGTCAACTTTTGATTTCTTTTTCTCTTCCTCATTTACCTGTTTCTTCTTCTACAATTAGAAGGTGGGTTAAATGTATTATGATGCAAGCTGGTGTGGACACATTTTTTACTTCCCATTGAGTTAGAGGAGCCGCGGCTTCTAAAGCTTTCTCAAAATCTGCTTCTTTACAAGATATTTTGAATGCAGCAGATTGGTCCTCTGACTCTGTTTTTCATCAATTTTATTTTAAACCTATTTCTTCTATTCCACACCATCTGGTATCCTAATTATTTGTTTGCTTTAAACTAGCAAAATATGAAGTCTCTGTCCTTGTAATAAAATTCCGATTATCCTAATAATATGACGGAATAATCTAGATTTTATTAAAGAGACAGAGACGAATATTTTCCCACATCTTTCATTGTTCATTGTTCCCTCTCTATATTTTATATTTTATTATATTTAATAATTTTTTTACATATATTTTCACCTCCACCTTCTTCAACTCCAGGAATTTAAAAGAGAAGATCCTCTAGATTTCGCTTCAGATTTTCTACATTCATCTACTCCCAAGTTTTCTTCGAGATTAAGTTTGACTAACCTGTTCATTCCACGAGGGAATCGTTTGGCCTTGTTATTGTTGTACTTCTTCAGCATGTGCTGCATTTTTTCTGAATTTTGTTTCTTCCTTCTTCCAATAATTTTCTTCTTCATCGCATCAAACAGAAAAGAGGATGTTTAACTGTCTACCTGGACTATTTATACCTATTAACCGTCTTACTGGACATTCAAATACTGACCTATGTTATCCTAATCTCATTGGATGTTATATTTATGTTTTTTCTTTTAATTTATGGCAGTTTATATGTTATACTTTAAAAAAGCTGTTGAGCAGTAAAGAAAAGTTATAAGCAAAATATTCATCTCTGTCTCTTTAATAAAATCTAGATTATTCCGTTATATTATTAGGGTAATCGGAATTAAACAATGAATCTTTAGTATAAAAAAAGTTAAATTAAAAACTCTATAAAAAGAAAAAATATTGTGTTAAAAAACAACCTACATGTTTTCTTAAAAATGAGCACTTGGAAATTCTAACTGTAGCTACTGTCCTCAAGAAGATGAGAGAGCTGACATGTTGACAACTTAAGTTTTAATTTGCCTTTCTCTACTGAGCATAGACAATAAACCAATTTTCTGTTATTGTTTAGTTAATGCTAGAGAAAGCCAGCTCAAATTGCTTTAGAAGATTTATAAAATCAAGCTATGAATGCCTTCCTGTAGAGACCATGATCTCCCTTGTGGGATTGTAACAGGAAGTAATGAACCCTGAACAAATGCAGTAAAAAAAAAAAAAAAAGGTAGAATCCTTTTAAATTAATAAATAATAAATATTGCAATGATTTCTTTTAAGTATACCCCACGGCTTAGTCCTTTTTCTATACCAACTATGAAAAATCCATTTAAGCATGTTCACACTGAATGTCACCATCTTGGAATTTAAGCATTCTTGCACCCTGTGACAGAAGTGGAGCAAATTCACAGATCAGTGATATTGTTGTCTTTTTGACAAGATGTATTAGGCACTTCAGTTTAGTGTGCACAATACAAAACATGAGCTCTACATTTTTGCAGTGGCTCCATTTCTCTATATTATTTCTGAGGGCTTTTATATATTTATCATGCAACTTTTAAAACACGTACAGACATTTTTTTAATCTCTTCTGCTTTCTAATCAGGGAGCTAATTCATAGTACAAGGTGTAGCTGTCAAAACATCAGCAATGTCACTGATCTGTAAAATCTTACTGCTTCTGTCACAGAATACAACAATATGTATGTGTCAATATGGTGGCACCCAGTACATAATTGCAGAGCTTTATCATTTGGCTATTGTAATGAGTTAAAATAAGAGAACAACTTTTAAGAAAGAACCAGGTACAGGAGGAAAAAAAACAGCATGATGAGTAGTAACCATGCTACTGTAGTTGTAATCAGCAGTGTAATGTCCCTTTAAGAAGCTGCTGGTCAACATTTACTTCAGTGTAATTTATGAACACGACCAGTGCATGGTAGATATGGTACTATTTTCTTATTACTTGACAGACTTTTTTGCTGCATGTAAAAAAAAAAAATGGCATTTGTTGTATGCCAATGTGATACACATATGTAATGAATGGCATGTCAATAGTCAATTAACAAAAAAAAATACAGTATGTGTTGCAAATGGAGAGAGATGAAGAGGAGGCTAAAAGTTTGAGGATAAGTTAAATGGGTATGGGGATATAAGTAGGTGGGATAAGAAACTTTAGATAATCACATTGTAACACCACACCACTACTACTAATAATACTAATAATAATATAAAAATACAATTTGATGAAAACATATTCCTTTGTTTAAACTTTTTAGCCTTAAAGCCATAAAGTGTTTAAAAATAGGGGATGACACCCTTTTGGGAAAAAAAACAGAATGTGGTGGGAAAAAATATAATATGAACCTGTTGCTGCTGGTCAGAAGAAGCTAAAGCCATTAGACCTTTCCAATGGACACCAGGAAAGGTAAATGTATATATGGATGTTAGGGTAATATTATTTGTAATGTAGAGAGGCTTTTTGAAGTGAAGGTACTTGTGGTGGTCATTTAGAGTTAAGCTAGAAATTAAGATAGTTGGAGTTTGGAGTCAGGTCAAACACTTTTTCAAGATATTTGCAGTGGGGATACATCACAGTTAATTGCTGAGATGGGATCAGGACAGTAATTAGGGCAATTGAGATATGGTGGTATATTAGTGGTGGGGAATTGGACCAATCATTAGGGTAACCTTAGGGGTGTGGAGGTAACAATTGGGGTTAATTACCATGAGTAGGATAAAGTCAGCCATTTAGGGGCATTTGCAGTGAGGGAGATTTCAGTTAGTATAGTAGTGGCAAGGGATTAGGCACACCATTGGGTCTACTTATGTTGAGGGAGATTGCAGTTAGGATTAATCGAGATAAGGGTTAATTGTTTTGCCATGGTGAGGTCAGCTGCAGTTAGGTTATAATACCGGTGCTTATTTAATATAGGTACTGGAATTATACCATCTGAGTACTGGTGGCTGGTCATAGCAACCAGCCATGAGGAACAGCTTTTGTTTAATGACCTAGATCTAGAGAGGTGTCCCTAAAGGCTCAGTTTTTTAAGCTGCACTCACAGCTTTTTAAAGCTACATGAACCGGTTTGCATAATCGAGCCTACGGCTACATATTTAAGAAGCAGAAACCTCTTCTTTTTCCTCTCTGCCATCTCAGAGGTGAGAAGATCAATTACCCCTATACTCTTTTGGGGTGAATGACATTCTCTGCTCTAGCACAATTGGTTACACCAGAGCAGGGGGCGGCATTTCACAAGCATCTGTAGTGTTACATTTTACAGTGCAATGCAATATCTCAAGTGGTGGTTGCAAGCAGATAGGTTCACTACTTGCAAACCTGTCCGCCTGCAGGGATAGTAAATATATCCCTACCTACAATCTGTGTGAGTAGATCAAGTTACTAAAACTGAAGTATTATATCGGATATAGTCTGTTGCTAAAGTTTTCATTACAGCTTCCTCATAGCTTTTAGCATAGGATATAACCCAAGGATTTCTGATATTAAAAAAGCACTTCAATTCAACAATTCAAGGTATTTGTGCAAATTTAAACTTCCTATAAAACATAGTCATCATACAGAAATCATATCAGCCATACAATATGCAATGTACACAACTATCTTTGGTTTCTCCTTAAAGGGACAGTTTACTAAAAATCTTCTCCCCTTTAATTTGTTCCCAATAATCCACTTTACCTGCTGGAGTGTATTAACTTGTTTACATGTATTTCCATTACACTTATATTGTCATTTGAAATAGTTAATTTAGCCTGTGGTAACCCACCTATCCTGAAAGTTTTTGGCCTCAAGGCCAAGCTGTGTTAACACAGCCAGTAGAAGAAATTACACTCCCAGTTGGTTATAGAAGAGATAAGGTAATAAAATGTTAATTTTCCATTGTTCTCTCCAAGTATTGGTGATTGGTTTATGGACAGATATGCAATAAAGAAGCATGTATATGTACACAATGTGATAAAGTAATGAAATCTGATTATACCTACAAGCTCAACCCATTTTATTAGGTTGTGGCTTCAAAACACAAAATCTTAATTCATACACACAAATAAGCCTTAAAAAACAAATCTCATACATTTTATACTCTGCAGCTGGTAAAAAAAAAAAGTAATTTGAAAAACATTAAGGGAAAAACAATTTTATAGTATACTGTCCCTTTAAGACCTTACAGTCTATTAGGAATAAACTTAGCAGGCCATGATTCTCTGCATGAGCACAGACAAAAGCAAACAAAATGGCAGGTACATAATTTAGGACAGTGATTTTTAACCTTTTTTTTGCCGTGGCACACTTTTTTACATTAAAAAACTCCTGTTGCACACCACCATCCCAAAATTTTAAAAAAATCACACATTGTAGCCTAATACAGCATATATATATACACATACACACAAACACACACATACTGTATGTATTGTGCTGTTATGCCATGCCTCCTACAAACTACCCCTGCACTGGGAGTAAAAAACAAGCAAAGTTTAAAAAATATGTCACACTGTTGTCAGTCTGCCGTGGCACACCTGAGGATCTCTCACGGCACACTAGTGTGCCACGGCACACTGGTTGAAAAACACTGATTTAGGGATCTTTAAGGATGTATTTAATTCATGTTTTTTGGGAATTACGTTGCCTCATTATTTTGCCTAGTCCTAAAACAGAATATTTAAATGTAATTTGAAATCAAAGATGATTGGAAAACTATGTATCAGGCCTTTGGAGTCAAGTTAAAATGACCTTTAACCCATAAACAAATTTAGTGATGGCTGCAGCAATTCTGTAAAAAGCTGACTAAAACATTTCACATGCACATTTTACATCAAACTTTTGATTCATATTTGTTTTCAGCTCACCAGTGATCTGTGAGTAGTTTTTCTTCAGCTTCTCTTTTAACTGTCATTGGCATGGTGAAATAAAAAAACAACCAATGAACAAAGCCAGCAACTTTGCTTTACTGTGATGTAAACTTCCTTAAACTGAGAAAATAAATAAAATGACCGTGCATTCGCTTGCCAAATGCATGCTCTCTTGCAAGTCCTGGGACAAGCATTCTGATTGGATGCCTTAATTATTTTTATAATAGGATTTATTTATTTATTTATTTATTTATTTACAGATGTCCATGTGATATTTGTAGTCAGCTTGTACAGATATGATGCATCACTTTCAAGTGATTTAGCATTTGAATATCATTTAATTTGAACTTTCTCATGTATTACTTTGTTGCATTTAGAAAATGAAATTTTTAAATGCATTGGATTTTTTTAACAAATGTTTCTATGCAGAAACAAGCAAACAAACAATAAGTTTGTACATAAACAAATCATTTTGCTTTTATACTCCTATGGTACATTCTTGAACTCTGACATAGCTATGGGAGTTGCTATTAGACAATGAATTCTTACCCAGAGACCAGTTGTACAAATCCTTTTAGCTTCAAAATCAGACTAAACAGCTTTCACATTTATTTTTATTTTGTAAAAAAAAATATTTTAACATTAATTTAATTTATTTTTATTCCCACTTAAAGTCAAAACATAAATTATATAAAATGTGATGATTTATACAAAGACTGTTTAATAAAGGACATAAAAAGAGAGGAAGGGTTAAAGTTTTCAGACAATTCAGGAGTGCAACAGAGCTAGAATAAAGTGACTGGTTTCATTTGGATAGATGATAACAAAATGCATCTAAAGGCCAAACATAGAGCTTTCATCTTTTTTCCCACTGCACAACCCAAATATTAATATCTGTAGTCTCCCACACTACTGCTTCTGTAATATAGGTGCAGGAACAAAGCCGACTCTCTTAGAGGAATTGGAGGATATTGAAGAAAGAGGATCAGCAACAAGCTTGTATAATTGAGATAGTCTGACAGACACGCCAAGAAGGACAAATAGGACACAAAATGAAAGAAGGACATGAAAAGCGAACGAAGGGATATAGAAATGACATCAAGGGAAGGATCTTGTATCTTCCTGATGAAGTCCTCTATAAGGTTAATGTAAACATGGGCTTCAACTCAAGCAGCTAATCCGGGGGGACTATCTTTAGTTTGTAAAAAATCATTTTAATACTATTTTATACCCAAATCTTTAGTGCAGTTGCATCTAGTATCACACTGTGTATTAGGTCTTGCTTCACCATGTACTGTGCCTGCAAAGGTCAAATAAATATCCTCTTAATATTTAACACACTTGGGAGCATCTGTATTACAATAGTATTGATTGCAAATAATTGTGAATATTCAGTGAGTTGCACAATAACTTATCTGGAACAATTGTTTTACTATTTATTATGGTTTATTTATAAAGTGCTAACATATTACGCAGCGCTGTCACATTAAGTATACAGCCATGAAGTACAAACATTAGAAAACATTTAGGTAAATCATAAAAGTAGTCACTTAGTCACTTAGTCACTTAGTCACTTAGTCATAAAATGATCAAAAGGATAGGTGGCCTTGGGAGCTTACTGCATTGTAAAAGCATTTTCATACAAAATAAATGCTTTAAAGACATTTAAAAATCTCATTTTTATTAGCACAATTAGAATTGCTTTACATTGATAGGACATGCACTTGAAGAGTCTCTGGTGTATGTTTACCTTGACTCCTTTTCTAAGGGCATATAGGGCTACACAGGGTGCATTATTTTCTGCTTGTTTACACAGGGAGCACTGTTAGTGTGCTCATTCACTCATTGTACTAATATTAGCAGTGAGTTAAAGGGATATGAAACCCAAATTGTTTATTTTCATTATTCCGATAGAGAATACAATTTTAAACAGTTTCCAAATTACTTCTGTTCTCAAAGTTGCTTAATTCTCATGTTAATCTTTGTTGAAGAGATAAATCGGTAGCTTGAA
This sequence comes from Bombina bombina, assembly GCF_027579735.1. NCBI lineage: Eukaryota > Metazoa > Chordata > Amphibia > Anura > Bombinatoridae > Bombina > Bombina bombina. The sequence continues at coordinate 611,604,439 of NC_069504.1, read as the reverse complement.
CATTTCTGAAGCGCTATATTACAGGAAATAGCGCTGCCATCGAGTGCTCTTTCTAATGTATAACATTGTTGCCAAACAGCTGCCATGTAGTGCTGCAGACATGTGCACACTCTTGCTTTTCAACAAAGGATTACAAGAAAATGAAGACAATTTGATAATAGAAGTAAATTGGACAGTTGTTTAAAACTATATGCTCTATCTGAGCCCTTTTTGGGACCTGAAGTAAACTATTATTAATAGTATAGCACAGCAGACCATAGGCCTAGTGCTCCATTGGCTTAGCACTCAAGCAATTTAATTGCACCTTCCTAAGAAGACTTTTATAAGAGGACTTTAATGCACCAGCGATATTTGAGATGCAGATGTTAGCGGACAAAAGAGAGAGACAAAAAATAACTTGGACTTGTAATAGAAGCACTATTGATTGTGCTTGAGATATGTTAATTAATAAAATCCCACTTGTCATATAGGCATAATGAGCTAATGCCCTGATCAAGCAATTACTGTGTAGAATATTGCAGGGTCAGTGCTCTGGATCCTGCAGGATACAGTCCGGCTTCTTTTGGGGGCAGTGGAAAAAATATACTTTTCACAGTTGAATTACAGGAAAAGTACGCAAAATAAATCAATACATTCTACATATAGCCAAGTGGAGAATAGGAAGGAAAGGTAGAAAAGGCAAAGCAGGGTCTATATAGGTGTCATTAGAACTGTCACAAAAAAATGTAAACATGCGGGCCTGATTAAAGAAAAGTCTTAAATCCTTTCTTATGAGTTAAGAGGCAAAAGTTATGTAAGTAGCTTTCTGACGTTTACTAGATTTAGTAGTGAAAAAACAAACTAGAAGTTTGGCTGAAATCTACAGTTGCTTAGAGATAGAACTTCAAAGCGTTTACTAACATCTCTGATTTGTATTTTCCTTTAGGAAGAAAATCATATTTAGTACAAAGTAAAGCCTTCTCCTTGTTATAGTGAGAAATGTAGAATCTGTCACACTTGGCTAAACAGGTTCGGGAGTATGGAGCTTATGCAAAGTGGTGGCAAGCTTAGGACTGTCTTGAAAACTGATAGGGGCCAGAAGTATGTGCTTCTTTCTGGAATTACCCCTATTAGGCATGTTTAAGTAACAGAAAATCAAATAAGTTTATTGCACTGGAACTCAAGACTCGGAGGCTGGAAGCAGAATTGGTGAGCAAACGTGCCCACGATAGTGCCAGGAACAGGAGTGCAAACTTAGGCTGAAGACAGGAGGTGCCCACTGGAGCCTGATGCAGGAGGTTCCCACTGGAGGTGAGGCAGGAGGTGCCCACTGGAGACCGAGACTGGAGGTGCCCACTGGAGGCTTAGACTGGAGGTGCCCACTGGAGGCTGGAGACTGGATGTGCCCACTGGAGGCCAGAGACTAGAGATTTCCACTAGAGGACGGAGACTGGAGGTGTCCACTGGAGGCTGTAGACTGGAGGCCAGAGACTGGAGATGTCCACTGGAGGCCAAAGACTGGAGATGTCCACTGGAGGCCGGAGACTGGAGGTGCCCACTGGAGGCCTGAGGCTGGAGGTGCCCACTGGAGGCCTGAGACTGGAGATGCCCACTAGACTGGAGCACCCACTGGAGGCCTGAGACTGCAGGTGCCCACTTGAGGCCGAGACTAGAGGTGCCCACTTGAGGAGGAGACTGGTGGCACCCACTTGAGGCTGAGACTGGAGGCGCAAACTAGAGGCAGAGACTGGAGGTGCCCACTTAAAGCTGAGACTGGAGGCCAGGACAGGAGCAGGGCACAGATGCTTGGCAGGGCCCACTGCTGGGTTAGGTGTCAGGGTGCCAGGAATCAGACTGAGACGAGAAGTGCAAAAATAATCGCACCTTTATTAATAGCAAGAAATAATAAAATGTCCACAAGTCAAATAACAAGCCAGGAATCAAAACCAGAGCTGGTAGTCAAACTAGCCGAGTCAGGAGCCAAAGCGAGTAGTCAGACGAGCCGGAATCAGGAACAAGGAGAACAGCAGAGTCAGGAACAAGCCAGGGATCAGGAACCAGGAAGGATGTCAGACAACCAGGTTATACACAGGAGCTCTCACAAACAGGTCTGAGACAATGCAAGGGCAAAGCATACTGAACAGAGGCCCTTTAAAAAATAAGTGATGACATCACAATTCTGAGACTGCATCCTGTCTCACACGGATGATGTACACCAGTCTGGCCATAAAAGGAAGTGCAGGAAATGAGCAGCATCACACAGTATGCACCAGAGTCAGGAAGAGAGGTGAGTAAAATGGCTGCCAGCAGCACATGGCAAGCAAAACAGGGAAAAAAACCTGACAGTACCCTCCCCTCAATGACCCCTCCCCCACGGACGCCTGTGATCAGCCTGGAACTTTTGGTGCTGCATAGAACAATGAAGGCAATCCTGAATCTGCACCCACGTGGAACGAAGTTGCCTGAGATGCTCCTCCAAAGCCGGAATACCTTGAGATATGAATGAATCGGGCAACAAAGATGGTTGAAACCCATAATTCGCCATGAACGGGGATAACTTGGAGGACGCATTAATAGCACTATTACGAGCAAACTCTGCCCAAGGTAACAGTTCAGACCAATTATTGTGGTTATCTGAGACATAGCAATGGAGGAACTGTTCCAGAGCTTGATTAGACCATTCCACAGCCCCATTGGATTGAGGGTAATATGCCGAGGAGAAGAAAAGCTGGATCCCAATTTGAGCACAAAAGGAACGCAAAAATCTGGAGACAAACTGGCTACCCTGGTCCGACACAATCTCCTTGGGTAATCCATGTAAACGGAAGACCTCCCAGGCAAAAATTGAAGCAAGCTCCTGTGTGGTAGGCAACTTCTTCAAGGGAATGCAATGTGACATTTTAGAAAAACGGTCAACCACCATAAGGATAACAGTATTGCCATTGGAAACAGGGAGCTCGACAATGAAGTCCATGGAAAGATGTGTCCAAGGATGTTCACCATTAGCAATAAGTTGAAGAAGACCCACAGGAAGACGTTGAGGAGTCTTATTCTGTGCACAAATTGAGCAGGAGGCAACATATGCAGCAACATCAGAACGAAGACCTGGCCACCAGAATTGTCGAGTGACAGACCAAATCATTTGGTTCTTGCCTGGGTGACCTGCGGCTTTAGGATAGTGGTAAGTGTGCAAAAGTTTAGTTTGAAGATTCTCAGGAACAAAACACTTACCACTAGGTTTCTCAGGCGGCGCATTGGTTTGTGCAGCCAGGATCTCCTCCCCCAAGGGAGAAGTCAAATTTGTCACGCTCGGCTGCTGGGAAGCTCTGCAGTCCTCTCTGTGTGCTTGATTGACAGGTGTCTGAGCCACCCCTTCCTGATGATGTCACAACCAGGCTTTTTATTCTGGGCTTCCTCTTTCTCCAGTGCCCGTTTGTTTGTTTAACTTTGTGCTTCTGATAGGAATTCTCTGAGGATTCTCTCTAACTGCTGCTTTTCTGTTGCCAATCTCTTCAAGGATTTACTATGCTGGATTAACCTTCAACCTCCTGATTACCTGTCTCCAAACAATGCAAGTACTGTTTGTTTTATGAAACTTTCAAACTTCCTGTTTACCTGCTGCAAACCCTGCAAATACTGACTACTCTGTTTATTGCCAAACTATTTAAATACTGTTATTTCTGTGAAACCTTCAATCTGCATGTTTACCTGTTTCCAAACTCTGCAAATACAATTATTCAGTGTAAACCTTCAAACTGCTTGATATCCTGTTGCCAATCTCAACAAGTACTGATTAATATGTGTTAACCTTCAAACTACCAGCTTACCTGTTGCTATCTCTGCAAGTTCTGACAACACAGTGTTAACCTTCAAACTACCTGATTACATGTTGTTAATTCTGCAAGTTCTGACTACACAGTGTTTACCCTCAAACTGCCTAATTACCTGTTGCATACTCTGCAAAGACTGTCTACACAGTGTTAACTCTCAAACTGCCTGATTACCTGTTGCAAACTCTGCAAAGACTGTCTACTCAGTGTTAACCCTCAAACTTCCTGATTACCTGTTGCATACTCTGCAAAGACTGTCTACACAGTGTTAACCCTCAGACTGCCTGATAACAAATTACCTACTCCTGTATTATTAACTGTTTCCTGTTTTACCCTTCTTCTGTCTGATTATAAGTGGACTATCCCTGCTCTCCTGATTCGGTGGAAGACATTTCCTGAAACCAGTTCCTTATTCAGAAGTCTATCTGGCTGATATAATGAATTACTTTGGCACAGGCTAACCCTGCTCCATATCGTGAGTACTTTGTTTTTTGGAGGTTGTCGTGGGGTCACGTCCTGGATTAAACTCAGAGTGCAAGGGTGTTGTTTAAGTTCGCCCTAGCATTTGGATCTTCTTCTGGACATTTCCTAACCTGACAAAATTAGTACGTATGGTAGCCAAAATATGGTCAGGAGGGATAACTGGAGTAGGTACAGACTCCTCCTTGGACAGAGTGGAAAATTGTCGAGAGAGGGCATCAGCCCTAACATTCTTACTACCAGGCAGGTAGGAGACCACATAATTAAACCAAGACAAAAATAGCGCCCATCTGGCCTGTTGGGGCGACAAACGTTTTGCATCAGATAGATAAGTTAAATTCTTGTGGTCAGTAAGAATGAGCACTGGCACGCTTTTACCCTCGAGAAGATGCCTCCATTCCTTAAGTGTCAAAATTATGGCTAGTAATACCCTGTTGCCAATTTCATAATTGCACTCCGCTGGAGACAATTTCTTAGAGAAGAAACCACATGGATGCAAGGAACCGTCAGGGGTAGGATGTTGAGACAAGAGGGCACCTACTTCAATCTCAGACACATCAACCTCAAGAACGAAAGGCAGGACAGGGTAAGGATGAGCCAGAACTGGAGAGGCAGCAAAGGCAGTCTTAAGGCTATCAAAGGCCTTAATGGCAGTAGGTGACCAATGGAGTGGATCATTCTCTTTACGGGTCATGCCTGTGATAGGTTTGACCAAGGAAGAAAAGTTTTTAATAAACTTTCTATAGTAATTGGCGAACCCCAAAAAACTTTGAATAGACCGAAGACCAACGGGCCAGGACACTGCAGAATGGCAGATAACTTGTCAGAATCCATGGAGAACCCTGCAACGGAGATAACATAACCTAGGAAGGTTACTTGAGTCTGATGGAACTCACATTTCTCGAGTTTACAAAACAGGCCGTTCTCACGTAGTCTCTGAAGAGCCCGTGTAACATCAGAACGATGAGCCTCAAGTGTGGGTGAGTGTATGAGGATGTCTTCCAAGTACACCACAACACACTGTTGCAACATATCTCTTAGGAAATCATGAATAAATTCCTGGAAAACAGCAGGAGCATTACATAGGCCAAAGGGCATTACAAGATACTCATAATGCCCACTCCTAGTGTTAAATGCTGTTTTCCATTTGTGGCCCTCCTTGATCCTAAGGAGATTGTACGCTCCTCTCAAATCAAGTTTAGTAAAGACCGTAGCTCCCTTGAGGCGGACAAAGAGTTCCATAATGAGCGGAATAGAGTAAGCATTCTTAATGGTAAGATGATTAAGACCCCTATAATCGATGCATGGTCTTAAGTCACCACAATTTTTCTTCACAAAGAAAAAGCCAGCCCCTGCAGGAGAGCAGGATTTGCGGATGATCCCACACAACAGAGCATCAGCAACATACTCCTCCATAGCACAATTTTCCGCAACAGACAGAGGGTAAACCCGGCCCGAGGAGGAATGGCTCCGGGTTGCAGGTCTATGGTACAATCGTAAGACCGGTTAGGAGGCAACATACCGGCACGCACCTTGTCAAAAACATCTAGGAACTCTCGGTACTCCTCTGGCAATTGAGATACCAAAGAAGTGCACAAGACTTTAACTGGCTTCCAAAGACAAGTGGAAATACATTGCGGAGACCATGATAAAATTTCGGACCTGGATAACCCAGAACAACTGGAAAATGCGGAGAGTTTATCACCTGGAACTGGAGGGTTTCAAAATGGAGAGCCCCAACAGTCATGGATGACGGAGCAGTTTCATGAGTAACGAGTGTAGGCTGAAGGGGCCTGCCATCAATGGCCTCAATAGCAAGCGGAACGGACTGAGGCGAAACAGGAATGCAAAAGCACTGTCAATGGAATAGCCCGCAGCACCGGAGTCAACAAGAACCTGGGTGACTATGGAGGAGTCCACCCAGGAAAGGATAACCGTGACCAAAGGTTTCTCCTTTAGCGGTTCCGGGGATGAGGATAAACCACCCAAGGTCTGCCCCCGACAGGACCTTAGGTGTGAGCGTTTCCTGGCCGTGTAGGACAAGACTTCAAAAGGTGGCCCTGTAACCCGCAATAGAGGCAGAGCCCCTCCCTCCTCCTAAAGGCCCTCTCCGCCATGGAGAGATGCATGAATCCCAACTGCATCAGCTCAGCAGTACCTGGTGACTCGGGACCAGGAGGCATGGGAGGAGAGGGTGGGAACGAACACGTAGGAGACAAAGGTACAGGAGACTTCCGCAAGCGCTCCTTGAAAGAGGGCCTCTCACTAAGTCTGATGTCAATTAGGATCAAAAAAGACACCAATGCCTCGAGATCTTCTGGTAATTCTCTGGCAGCAACTTTTTCTTTAATCGCATCAGAGAGCCCATGAAAGAATGCCGCAACAAGCGCTTTATTGTTCCAACCTACCTCTGCGGCAAGATTATGGATCTCAATGGCATACTGAGCAACAGATCTTGTACCTCTATGAATGGACATGAGTCGTTTAGCAGCAGAGGAGGAGCGAGCCGAAACATCAAATACCCTTCGAAAGGAGGCCACAAATTCAGCTTAATTTGAAATCACAGGTTTATTAGTCTCCCATAAGGAATTAGCCAAGGCAAGAGCTGTGTCAGAGAGTAATGAGATGAGAAATCCCACCTTAGCTCTGTCAGAGGGAAACGCCTGAGGTAACATCTCAAAGTAAATGCCCACCTGGTTCAAAAACCCTCTGCACTGATTAGGATCGCCTCCATAACGCTGAGGTAGAGGTGCAGAACCGGACATGCTCCTGGTAGGATTAGGTGCAGCAGTGGAAACAGGAACAGCCATAACTTGTGGCCCTTGCGTAATGTCAGGGTGCCAAGAATCAGACTGAGACAAGAAGTGCTAAAATAATCACACATTTATTAATAGCAAGAAATAATAAAATGTCCACAAGTCAAATAACAAGCCAGGAAACAAAACCAGAGCTGGCAGTCAGACTAGCCGAGTCAGGAGCCAAAAGCAAGTAGTCAGACGAGCCGGAATCAGGAACAAGGAGAACAGCAGAGTCAGGAACAAGCCAGGGATCAGGAACCAGGAGGGATGTCAGACAGCCAGGTTATACACAGGAGCTCTCACAAACAGGTCTGAGACAATGCAAGGGCAAAGCATACTGAACAGAGGCACTTTAAATAATAAGTGATGACATCACAATTCTGAGACGGCATCCTGTCTCACATGGATGATGTACACCAGTCTGCCATAAAAGGAAGTGCAGGAAATTAGCAGCATCACACAGTATGCACCAGAGTCAGCAAGAGAGGTGAGAAAAATGGCTGCCAGCAGCACATGGCAAGCAAAACAGGGAAAAACCCTGACATGAGGATACTTTAACACTGGTAGCAGAGACTCTATGCAGAGCTTGGCACAGGTGAAGGATACTGGAACTTGACAGAGTTTTGATGCAGTAGTGGGTGACTGGTACTTTGCAGATATCCTAGCAGGTATAGGTGTTAATAGGTTAGGAATCTTATTGCGGTGGGCTATTAGTGGTTTAGGGGTCAATTAGTGTAGGGTTAGTTTGCGGGGGGTTATGTTGGTTTTGGGGTACATAGGTATATTTATTAGGCGTAGTGCTATATATTTAAAAGGGAACCTTTACTTTACATCACCAATGTTGGTGCCAATGATGATTGGAATATTTTTCTAGCATCGACACTCATTGTGATGTATAGTAAAACATTATTGGCGATGCTGCCTTTATACAGTAATGTCTGCTCTTTTAAATATTTTACCAGCACTTTCAATAATCAGGGCCTAAGGATCAGATGATCAAAAGTTCACCTCCAAAAAAACAAAAACAAAACACAGGGACAGTCAAGTTGCAATTATCAAAGAAAATGGGCTGTCCCTGCGAGTGACAAGCTGTCTCCCATAGAACTAATGAGAGTTCTCTGCTATGTAAAAGTTTGCAATAAAAGACGAAGTACACAGGGAGAACCCAGTGTATATTATGACTTAAACAAATTAAAATATGCAGTTTTCAGTTTGCTGTACCTTAAAGGGACAGTCTAGTCAAAATTAAACTTGCATGATTCAGATAGAGCATGCAATTTTAAACAACTTTCTAATTTACTCCTATGATCAATTTTATTCGTTCTCTTGGTACCTTTATTTGAAAAAGCAAGAATGTAAGCATAGGAGCCGGCCCATTTTTGGTTCAGCACCTGGGTAGCGCTTTCTGATTGGTGTCTAAATGTAACCACCAATCAGCAAGTGCTACCCAGTGCTGAACCAAAAATGGGCAGGCTCTTAAGCTAACATTCAAATAAAGATACCAAGAGAACGAAGCAAAATGTATAATAGGAGTAAATTAGAAAGTTGCTTAAAATTGAATGTTCTTTCTGAATAATGAAAGTTTAATTTTGACTAGCCTATCCCTTTAAACCCCCTGTCATTTTTACATCATAGTATTTCCTTTCAAAGTAATTAGTGTTTTATGTATTTTGATAAAAACGAGCCACCTTTTAATTTGTGAGTAAAAACAGTGAGATCTGTCGGGCACGATAATTAAACTGGGATTTGAGAAACCTTTTAATACACACCAATGAAATGGCCGTCTTCAACCTATTTTACGACAAATAAAATAACACTTTGTATTTTGTATTCATAAGTATGAATTTCTATGTGTTTTTTGCACATCCAGTGTACTTAAATTACTATTTACTCTGTGCATATGTTATACAATTCAATCCTGTGTAATTTACATACAAATTTTACGTTTTTGATAAAAAATTATTTTTGGTGAGCAATTTCGTTACAATTTTTGATGCACCTTTAACAATACATTTTTTCCCTTTGTATTTTTGTGGGAATGGTTCAATTATTCATTTTTTATGATTTTTAAACTATGATTTTTTAATTGAGCACTTTGTAATGTATGCATCTCCTTCCTATACAAAAATGCAGTATACGCCCTTTAGCAAGACAACCTGTTTTCAGGGTAAAAAAGTGTCTTTTGAAGAATTTCACCATGGAAATAGAAACACTGGAGAGCATACTTAGAGAATCTCACCAACCCAGAGACCTTTAGATACTCAGGCCCTAAAAAAAAAAAAAAAAAGAAAAAAAATGTCCTTTTGTCACAGTGTATTAGTTTTGTATCTATAGCAACTGAACGCTGAAGCGATAACTACGTTGTAGCAAACTGTTTGCGCTTGCATGCTGTTGCACGTAAAAAACCCAAACTTAGAATATCAACGTGCTATAACGCATTCCCCCATAGAAGTCCATGGAGCAAATAAAGAGGGAAAAACCAAACATCCTACTCGCGCACGGAAACCAGATGGCATATTCTCAAGTGCGCTAACCCAATGAATATTTTACATTCCAATGATCTTCACATAGTAGAATATGTTCTATTTGTTTATAAATACATATATATATATATACTGTGTATATATATATATATATATATATATATATATATATATATATATATATATATATATATATATGTATATATATATGATGGTATTTTGTTGCAACATTATATATATTTATATATATATATATATATATATATATATATAAAAATATGTCCATACATATACATATTTAGACGTGTATATGTATGTATCTCTATGTTAAAGCTCCTTTGCCTGACTTTTCTTTTCTAACACCTGAGACTTCATATCTTTGAGCTCTTATAACTTTTTTATTCAATATTTAAAAAATATATATTTTTATTAAATGGTGTTATTATGAGTGTAACTGTACTTTGTAATGTATTTTTTATGTGTTTTGTGACACTTTTTGTTTTGCAAGGTTGGGATTCCCTATGCTATGGAAATATCACTGTGAAGGAAAAGGGATGGATGGGGCCCTACGCTATGGAGCAAACTTGGCTACAGAGAAATGGCATGTTAGAGGGGGGAACACTATACTACAGAAAAAAATGAAATAAATAAATTATTGTTAAATAATGAAACAAAAAAGAGTTAATTTGTTACTGGCAAACAACTAGCAGCTAGCAGTGGGTGGGAGCGAGGTTGGTGCGAGAAAAGTTTGGGGGATGATCAGGGAAGTGGGTGGATGAGGATGGTTTCCTACACTACAGAATAAAAATAATAATAATAATAATAATAATAATAATAATAATATCCCTAAACTGCATATTGGCAGACTATCTGCCAGCACTTAAAGGGACAGTCTACCATAGAATTGTTATTGTTTTAAAAGATAGATAGTCCCTTTATTACCCATTCCCCAGTTTTGCACAACCAACACAGTTATATTAATATACTTTTTACCTCTGTGATTACCTTGTATCTAGGAACCTTCTTCCAGCCCCCTGATCACATGACTGTGACTGTTTATTATCTATTGTCTTAAATTTAGCATTGTGTTGTGCTAGATCTTAAATAACCCCCTGTGCCTGAACACAGTGTTATCTATATGGCCCATGTGTACTTTTTGTCTCTTTGTGTTGAAAAGAGATTTAAAAAGCATGTGATAAGAGGCAGCCCTCAAAGGCTTAAAAATTAGCATATGAGCCTACCTATGTTTAGTTTAAACTAAGAATATCAAGAGAAAAAAAGCAAATTTAATGATAAAAGTAAATTGGAAAGTTGATTAAAATTAAAAGTCCTTTCTGAATAATGAAAGTTTAATTTATACTAGACTGTCCCTTTAATGTGGTGGTGACAAGTGGGGGGTGAGGAAGGGAAGAGAGCTGTTTAGCAGGGATCAGGTAGGAATCAGGGGGTAGGAGGTGTCAGGTGTGAGGGTAATCTCTACACTAAGATAAAACTAACCAACCTGATTAACCCTGTCACTGCTGGGAATTTCAGAAGTTTTGTGCACAGCTGCAATTAGCAGCCTTCTATTTACCAAAAACAATGGAAAAGCCATGCATGTCTGCTGCTTCTGAACAAAGGAAATCACAGAGAAGCGTTTACAACCATTTATCTTATGACTATAGTTGTGTGTAAATAATTTCAGTGAGAAGTCCAAAGTGCGAAAATGTTAAAAAAAATGTATATGATCGTATTTGGCGGCCAAATATACCAAATTGGGACTAGATCAATACCTTGAGTTTTCTAGTTTTGGGGGTTATTTTTACATTTTTTGTCAGTTTTGCTATTCCAAATGTAAACAATTCAATTACCTCATTTTAGACATACTATAGCGGCAGAAAAATACCTTAAAATGATCAAAAACAATTAAAAAATATTCACGTTTGGTCTTAGCTGAATCAAAAGATGCCAATAAACATCAATTATTTTTTTACACAGCTAGAAAGCTACAAGTTTTTTGTGGAATGTGATAATATCTATGTTTAAAAACTACAACCCCCAAGCTAAAGTTACAAACATCAAACAAACTAAAATTACAGAAAAAAGATAAACAAAGGTATCCAAAATAAAACATTTAAACCTAAACTTTTACCCCTATAAAAATAAAAAATCCCCCCAAAATAAAAACACCCCCTAATCTAAAACTAAACTACCAATAGCCCTTAAAAGGACCTTTTGTAGGGCATTGCCCTAAGTTAAACAGCTCTTTTACCTCTAAAAAATACTAAATCCCCCCCTTACAGTAAAAAAACCCCACCCTAAAGGGGCATTTGTATGGGCATTGCCCTTAAAGAGGCATTCAGCTATTTTACTGCCCTTAAAAGGGCAATCAGCTCTTTTCCGAGCCCCAAAAAACCCTTATCTAAAAAAAACACCCTAAAAATGAAAATAAAAAAGCCTAAACTTAAGCCCCAAATAGGTACTCACTGTTCCTGAAGTCCGGCGGAGAAGGTCTTCTTCTAGACGGTGTTAATTTCGTCTACTAAAACTAGACTAAAATGAGCATAAAACTAAAGAAATTCTGATAACTAAAATATGACTAAAACTAAAATGTCATTTTAGTCAAAAGACTATGACTAAAACTAAATCAAAATCTGCTGTAAACATTAACACAATGCAATTTGTTATAATCAACCCATATCTAATTACAGCTCTTTTTTTTTAAAAAAAAAAAGCAAGGCTATCTTCTTATTTACGAAACTTGGTTTTATTTAATTTTAAGATAAAAAGACATGTTATATACCAAAAACAGTTAAAGCTGTATTGCATGTTCAAACCTTAATACCAAAAATAAAAACAGGTTAATAAACCTTTACTCCAGGAGTATATAATGAGTTTGGAAGTTCTAGAGCAGTGTTAATTTCGTTGGTGAAAAATGTTCAAATCTGTGAACAATCAATTAATTATTCCTATAGAAATAAGAATAGGTTTTTTTTAACACTGATTGCGTCCGGTTAGGTTTTTTTGTTGTAATGCTCCATTTGCCTTCGCTGCATCCTGGTGGATTCCGAAAATGGCAGGGTGGTGAAAGAATCCACCTGCGGTCATTCTTTTGGCTGCCTCGCGCTGCCAACGTTCCTTTGAGGATGCATGGGCAACTGGTGACGCCGACGGACGTGTTACAAACGCGATTATAGTATAGATAACAACAATTTCGTAATTCTGTGAATAAATAGCTAGTTTAAACTGTCATCCTCTGAAAGCTCTCTTCATGCCGAAACAATATATATATATAGTTTTCATTGGTAAACCATATAACAAAGGCTCTAATTCTGTTTAAACGGGCTGATACCAAAAACTACAAATTCTCTGGTACTTTAGACAAATATTTCTCTAAAATTCCCGGTACTGAAGGGGTTAAAAGCGTGATTACCTATCTTATTATCTCTGCTAAGGTCAGTTAGGGATAGTTCTAAATAATAACTTTACAGCATTTGATGTACCTTTAAATTAGTTTTAAAGCAATTTACAGAAATATATTTTTAGAATCATTATACTGTTGAAGCCATTACTGTATGTAACTTTCACAGATATTATTTTCTCAGTTTATTTGCTGGTTTAAATACACTTGAATTATTGAGTATTTATTTGAACTCTCTTTTCAGAATGCTGCAGTGGAACAATTTTTTTCATAGCTTGTGATAATTTAATATAACAATGGAGATGGAAACCTATAAACATTTTTGTAAAATCTATGAGCATCAAGCCACCATGTTAAAAAAAACAACTTCCTGGTGTCTATTATAGTATTGATTTTGTAAATACAGAGGTACAGGTCTTTTATCCTTTCAATGGTATCTTAAATCCTGTATATATTAATGACAAAGTTTTTTGCCACATTGGACTGATTTAACATTTAAGGACATTGAAATATCAAACTATTTGCAATTTTCTATCTGACATTTATATATATATATATATATATATATATATATATATATATATATATATATATATATATATATATATATACACACAAACACATTATACTATGTTGAAAAATAACTGACAATTCTAGAGAGTAAGTATCAATTATCAATTGTCCCTGTCAAATCTAATTAAATTGTGCAAAGAAATAAAATTGTCTTTATGCAACATTTACATTTCTGAGATCTGCATAGAAGATGGGGACATAATTGAATGCCACACATTCAGAAACCACCCACATACAAAAAAACTGAAAGAGTAGCAGTGAATAAAAGTGACATATGCTAACAGCGCTCTAGTTTAGTGTAACATTCCTTTAATGAGGCTTTAAATGCAGATATTGAAAGACTGACAGAGGGTATGGATTCATGACTGGATCATTAGTTTCAGACTACTATACAGACGTAGGATCTATATCAATGCACTTTTAAATATGTCTTAAGCAGCTGTATGATATATAAGTGGTGTGTTAACAAGATTTTTTTCTTACTTTTCAGCACTTAATTAAAAAAAATGAAAGGAAAAATACAAAAGAAAGAAAATGTTTAGTCAAGTTTTATTCTAGCATAAGCTTTGCAGTTTGTTGACACATCCTACAGGAAATATCGGCAGAACTCCTTATTCAAAGCCATGGATTTGGGACACAATGGGATAGATTGCAAGTGGAGCGCTAATTTATTGCGTGCCCATAAACTGACAAATTCACACATTTAAAAGCGCGCAATAAATAACCAGCCATTACAAGTGGTTGGTTATTGGTACTGCAAGCTTGCAGAAGCAATTAGCACTCATAAATAAAATGAACCAGAGATATGATCTCTGGTTAATTTAAAAAATGTCTCCCAATTAGCCCCAAAATTAAGTATAGTGTTGCTTTATTAAAAAAAATATATATGAGCATCATTAATTTTATTAAAAAAAAAACTGCATTATGGTGTTAAAGTTGATGGGTATGGTGTTTAAGAATCAAAATGGTGCTAAAAAGGACATTTACATTGCATATGCTTATACACATATATTTTACTAGTGGTAAAGCCCGTGTACACAGGCCAAAATGTTTAATAAAAGAAATATACCTATCCATCCCTATCGCTCTATTCATCTATCCCCCTATTCCTCTGTCCCTATCCCCCTGTCCCTATTCCTCTGTCCCTAACCTTCTGTCCCCCTGTCCCTATCCCCCTATCCCCCTGTCCCTATCCCCCTTTCCAATAACTAAAATTACAAACAATAATTTAAAAAATAAATAAAAAAAAGCTAAGATTACTGGAAAAAAAAACTTCATTATCCAAAAAGAAAATAAATATTCCTAGTCTAATACCCCCTTTTTTAAAAAAAAAATAAAAAGCCACCCCAAAATAAAACCCTAATCTAATCTTAACTACCGATAGCCCTTAAAAGTGCCTTTTGTAGGGCATTGTCCTAAATTAAACAGCTCTTTTACCTAAAAAAATTACTAATCCCCCCTCTAACATTAAAACCGCCCACCCACCAAACCCCCCCCCCCCAAAAAAAAAATTCAGCATTCAGCTCTTTTTTATTGCCCTTAAAAGGGCATTCAGCTCTTTTTCAAATTGCCCAAAAAACCCTAAATTAAAAAAAAACAAAAAATAAAAAAATATGAGCATCTTTAATTTTTATTTTAAAAAAACTGCATTATGGTGTTAAAGTTGATGGGTGTGGTGTTTTAGAAACAAAATGACACTGAAAATGGCTTTTACATTGCATATGCACATTGCATATGCTTATACACATATATATTTACTAGTGGTAAAGCCTGTGTACATGGGCCAAAATGTTTAATGAAAGAAATATACCTATCCATCCCTATCCCTCTTCTATCCCCCTATTCCTCTGTCCCTGTTCCTATCCCCCTATCCCCCCATCCCCCTGTCCCTGTCCCCCTGTCCATATCCCCCTGTCCCCATCCCCCTATCCCCCTATCCCCCTGTCCCTATCCCCCTATCCCTATCCCCCTTTCCCCAGATCCCCCCTATCCCCCTTTCCCTTCTGTCCCCCTATCCCTATCCTCCTTTCCAATAACTAAAATTAAAAAAATTAAAAAAATCAAAGTTTAAAAAAAATAAAAAAGCTAAGATTACTGAAAAAACAAAAAACAAAACAAACTTCATTATATATATATATATATATATATATATATATATATATATATATATATATAAAATATTCCTAATCTAATACCCCCTTTTTAAAAAAAAAAAAAAAAAAGCCACCCAAATAAAACCCTAATCTAATCTAAACTACCATTGGCCTTTCAAAGGTCTTTTGTAGGGCATTGCCCTAAATTAAACAGCTCTTTTACCTAAAAAAAATACTAATCCCCCATTTTTTAAAATTGCCCCAAAAACCCTAATTAAAAAAAAATAAAAAATAACACTAAAGCCCCAAATAGGTACTCACGGTTCCTGAAGACCGGTAGAGAAGTTCTTCTTTCAGGCGGGTCCATCATCTTCATCCACAGCGAAGGCAGCCCAGAGTGGAGATGCAGAGTGGTGTTACAGGTGTGGCGTTCCTCAGTGGCGGCGTTCCTCGGAGGCGATGTTGCTCGGCGGCGGTCCTCGACAGCGGCACTCCTCTGTGGCATGGAGGCTCATGCGATCGTCCGTCACACACTGAAAACAAGATCAAGTGAAATCTTATTGGCTGGTGAACAGCCAATAGGATGAGAGCAACTAAAATCTTATTGGCTGTTCACCAGCCAATACGATTTCAGTTGCTCTCATCCTATTGGCTGTTCACCAGCTAATAAGATTTCAGTTGCTGTCATCCTAATGGCTGATTTGAAAATGTCAGGCAATAGGAATGCAAGATACCACAAAAAATATGGGGTACCTTGTATTTAATCTTCAGTGTGCTGAGGATCGCAGCCGCCGAGGATCGCCACATCTGGGAAGCCCCGCACCGCATCTCTGCTCCGCGCCGCCTTCGCTGTGGATGAAGATGATGGACCCACCTTATCCGCCGGACTTCAGGAACTGTGAGTACCTATTTGGGGCTTTAATGTTAGTTGTTTTTGTTTTTTTTTTAGTTTTTTTTTAAAAAAAAAATTTAATTAGGATTTTTTGGGCAATTTGAAAAAGAGCTGAATGCTCTTTTAAGGGCAATAAAAAAAGAGCTGAATGCCCTTTTAAGGGCAATGCCCATACACATTTAGAGGCAATGGGTAGTTTAGCTTTATTATTTTTTTTTTATTTTGGGGGTTTAGTGGTGGGGGGGTTATAATGTTAGAGGGGGGGGCTTAGTATATTTTGAATGTAAAAGAGCTGATTTCTTTAGGGCAATGCCCCACAAAAAGCCCTTTTAAGGAATATTGGTAGTTTATTCTTAGATTGGGGGGGTTGTTAATTTGGAGGGGCTTTTTTATTTTCATAGGGATTAGGTTTAATTTTATATTTTGGATAATGTAGTTTATTATGTTAGCCTTTTTTATTTTCTATAATTTTAGAATAATTTAATGTAATTTTTTTTTTGATGTTCATTCATGATTTATGCTAAATGTTGTCAAAATCTTTTATATTTTACCTTTGAATTCTCCCCCATTGTACTTTTATTGTCTACCCGCATTGCCAATATTGATTGACAGATTTTTAAGCTCCAATCTCCGTGTCCCCCCAGGGGCATTCAGACCCTTTTTTTTAACGTCATTAGTCACTTATGCGCATGCGTTAAAGACAAACTAGCGTCATCAACCTCTCATACTCGTGCATGAGACGTGCATGCATATTCTGCTGAATTATTATTTGGATACATTTCTTCACTCACTCACTCACATTTGGATACATTTCTTCACTCGCGCTTAGAGTCTTGCCAAAAGTATAGCAAGTAACACGATCGCATAGTAATCAATTAATGAATGTATTCATTCATTGAATAATATGTTTTACTGGTACGGACCGTAACATTTTTACGCATGCGCGATTGCGGTGACCATACGAATGCGCACTTTCTTTGCAGTATTGTGCACAAGCTTTTGAGTGACATAGTGAGCGTGTGGGACCACTCGCTACGTCACTAGTACTGAATAAGGAAGTGGCGGAGGGGAGGAGTCACAATGTAAAAGGAGGTATTATACATTATGATTTTATACAAAAAGTAAAAACGATAGCCAAAAAAAAAAGTTAATATGTTAATGTGTAAATGGCAGTAGTCCAGTAGCATAAAATTGACATTCACTTTAAGTACTGTAAGGATTTTTTATTTTATTTGTAATGTAATATTTTTTTTTTTGTAATTAAGGAGTAAATTTAGGTGGTGTCAGGTTAGGGGGCTTAGTCATTATATTATTTTTTTGCATTGTGGGGGTTGGCGGTTTAGGAGTTAATAGGTAAATTAGGTTTAATGCGTTGTGGGGGGTTGCGGATTAGGGGTTAAAAGATGTATTAGGTTTTTTGCAATGTTGGGTTTCGCGTATTTAGGTGTTAATAATTTTATTAGGTAGTTTTTTTGGGTTTTTTTCTGAATAATTCGCGCGGGCGGTTTGTTTTTTATTAAAATACTTATTGCGGGCGGTTAGTTTTTTTTTTTAATACTTATTGTGGGCGGTTAGTTTTTTTTTAATACTTATTGCGGGTGGTTAGGTTTTCTTATTTTAATACTTATTGCGGACGGTTAGTTTTTTTTTGTAATACTTTTCGCGGGCGGTTAGTTTTTTTTTGTAATGCTCCGTTTGCCTTCGCTGCATCCTGGTGGATTCCAAAATTGATGGATTCTTTCACCTCCCTACCATTTTCGGAATCCACCTGGATGCAGCTTTGCTGCTTCCAGGTGAATTCTTTTGGCTGTGCGCACAGCCAACATTCTTTTGGCTGCCTTGCGCTGCCAACATTCCTTTGATGATGCGTGCTCAACTGCCGACGGCGACGGACGCGTTGCAAACACGATTATAGTATAAATGTGTTAATATGTGTATATACACATATAAACACATAAATATACATGTATATAATCATATACATATATATTTATATTTGCTGCTCATTGCTGCACAACTTACCTTCTTCACTGTGCTAGGTTCATGTCATGTCTCACGGCATGAGAACGAGGATACCTTTGGAGCCTATGGAAGCGTGCTAACGTGAGGTTGTGTTTGCATTGCTCCTACTTTGTAATACCAGTGCACATTTGGGTGTCCTGGTATTACTAAGTTGAGCGTAAATATCGCTTTCGCGGAATCTATATTTTGCACTCAATTTACAATCTAGCCCAATATAATTTGTGCACCTGAGCGTTATTATTTCTCAAGATGGTAAACAGTTATTTTATACTTAGGCTACTTAAAGTTTTCCACAGTGATTTCAGCTATTCAATGAACACCCAAAATGAATTCAGCATACATTAAACAGTTAAACAGTAAAATAATAAATGTTCAATGGTTGTTGGTTTATCTGCAAGGGGTGGACAAAACAACAAAAAATACTTAAAGTCTTCACTGATACTGTGTATAAAAAATAATTTTAAACTATAAAATAAACAAGAGCTGTTTAAGAACAACTTTTACATGGACATTGTGTAACACACCATTTGTTGGTAGAAGGTTCCTGGACATTGCGTAGCACATTACCATCTATCGGTTGGAGTTCCTGGATTTGTGTTATTTAATAAATGTAATAGAACGGCATTTTGGAATTTTTAATATGCTGTGTTGTATACAAATTTGCCATTATGAGGTACAAAGGGCTTGTCACTGGGGCAGTACCCTTAAAAGGCCAAATTTGCACCATTCTTAAAGGGATACTAAACCCAAATTTTTAGAGCTGTTCAATTCGGAAACTTAAAAGAAAGGGTTAATGACGAGGCACTGCAGTATAAATTTGCAGGTAAAGTAATTATAGTACATAATATCATATTTTGTCTTTAGCCTAACTTGTTTTTATGCCCCTTTAAGAGTACATTATGGTACCATAGCACTGAGGTCCAATTTTGTCACCAATTTTTTAATGGAAGTAAATTGGAAAGTTGTTTTCAATTACATGCCGTATCTGAATCATGAAAATTTAATTTGACCTGAGTGTCCCTTTAATGCATTTTTTTGTATAAAGTATATATTAACATGCAAGCACCAGATTAAAAAAGATTTGCATAAAATATATAGCAGTGTGTTTTCCCGGTCTCCTTTGCTGTGTAAATGGAACGCTGCAAAAATCTAAGCAATCTTGGAGTCTGTTTTTTATATTAACCAAGTTGGCTGAAGTCAGTAAAACTAATCAACTTCATCTTAGTTAGAAGTTGTCCTATTCTGAGAAAGCAAACAATTTTAAAAGAGAACCAATTTTACTGAGTTTAAAAAGAGATGAGTTTGGCTAACTGACTGTATTATTATAATTAACTTTGCACCCAGTTTTCACATTGAAAAATTGGCTTTATTTATAAAAGTGACAGGTTTAAAGGTATGGCCAGTGCCAATGGCCTGTTAAACAGGGGTGTGCCAATCATAAAATTAACTCTTTGGCAGCTAGTGGCATGGGTCATTAATATTTTTGTCAAACAAAAATGCATCTTTATAAATTATTGCCGTAAGAAATGCATTCCAATTGGACACATATATCAGTTTCTAACCTTTTTTACAGCAGTTCTCTTATAATAAGGTTCTAGAGTCCTGCCGATAGCAAGTTGTAAGGTGCACTTTATTCTACATGAAATCTCCTGCTTTTGTTGACTGTGGCAAGTTGACTTTAAAGGACCATTACATTTATTATAATTGCATAATCAACTCGTTCATAATAAAAAGACAATGCAATGGCATTTAAATGAGAAGATTTTTGTCAAATTTCAAAATTTTCTTCAATTTGTCAGACTCCTGTATTATGTAATAGTTATCAGCCAATAACATACTTATGCACATATATACTGTGAATTCTTGCACATGCTCAGAAGGAGCCGGTGACTCAGAACGTAAATTGGAAATGCTCTTAAAACTGAATGCTCTATCTCACTGGTTTTCCAACCTTTTCTTCAGTCCTCCCTAATAGGCCAGATTTTCAGGATTACCTTGGGTGAGAGCAGGTAAAATACCCGTGTTTCTCACCAGTTAAGGAGAACTGAGGACAGGATTGAAAACCAGTTCTCTATCATGAACTTTTAATTTTGAGTTTAACAACCCTTTAAGTCAATTTCAAGTCAGCTATTGAAAGGGTCATGAAGCCTACAATTTTTTCTTTCATGATTTAGATAGATCATGCAATTTTTCAACTTTCTAATTTACTTCTGTTATCAAATTGTCTTCATTCTCTTGGATTCTTTTGTTAAAACCAGGGACGTAAGCTCAGGAGTGTGCATGTGTTTGGAGCCCTATATGGCAGTTTGCTACAATGTTATCTAGATCACTAGATAGCAGCACTTTTATTTCTTGCCATGTAGTGCTCTACACACCTAGGTATCTCTTCACCAATGGAACAAAGCAAATTTTATAATAGAAGTAAATTGGAAACATTTTTTAAATTGTATGCTCTGTCTGAATCACACAAGCACTTTTTTGGGTTTCACATTCCTTTAATAAACTATAAGCTATATTTCTAAAAACAAGTTGACTATTATTATTTTTTTTTTTTTTTTAAATAACTGACTTGAACTGACTTTGCAAACGCAAGTCAATTGTAAAGGACGATTTTACAACCAATTGCCTTTACAGAATAGTCAATGTGGAGATTGGTGGTTGGTGCCTTCTTGCACCACTGTGATTAGACCCCAATACATCCTTTTTTCAGTTAAACTTGCAGGGTTTTACTACCCAGGATGAAACCCCTTGAAAATGTTTATGAATATGGTTATCTTATTTTTATTTACTAAGACCAATTAATTATTAATGAGTTCCAGCGATAAGCAATCATTGCATCATATTAAAGGTTAGAAAACTGCTGTATGCAATGGTATCCACCATATTCTAATAGCTACATTAGTGGGCTATCGATTTGAAAAGTTTGAAAAGACAAAATCATATTTTAGAAACCTTTGAAACGTATGTTATGATGTTTATTTCTGAGAGAACCTCAGAAATTAATGACATCATTTGTTTCACAACGTTTCTGTTGAACAAGTACACTTCCTTGTCCTGTAATCATCAAATGACTGTCAAAAGCTTTTCCATCTAAAGTAATAACAATAATAATAACTATACAGTTAAATAATTTATGAAATATTAGGTATATGTCTGGTTCTGAAAGCGTTAACAAAATGCTCTCCATTGTGTCATAATATTCCATAGTATTTTCTCTTTTTACGATTACAGAAAGAGTCTAGTGGACAGATCAGTAATAATATGTTACATTTTTTATTTATTTAAAAATTGCTTATTTGGATGATTAAAAATTAAATAAATAAAATGCACATATAATTTATTAAAAGGACACAAACCGATTTACAATTTTAAACAACTTTTCAACTGAATACAATAATCTAATTTGCTTAGTTCTCTTAATATCCTTTATTGACAAGCATGCCCAAGTAGGCTCAGGAACTGAGATTTAGCTGCAGATTGGCACATATATTCCTCTTGTCACTGACTTACCAATGTGTTTAGCTAGCTCACAGTAGTGCATTGCTGCTCCTTCAACAAAGGACATCAAGATTAGGCAAATTCATAATAGACGTAATTTGGAAAGTTGTTTAAATTTTTTAGCTCTATCTGAATAACAAGAGAATAAAATCCAGTTTCATGTCAATTTAAGCTTTGTACTTCCCCTGTTTCGCATGCAGTGGTGATTATTGTTTAACAAATTTGTGTTCTGTGATTGCCCAGGCTTCTGATTTCTGAAATAAGGAAAAATAAACTCATAGTTTTGGACAGTTAAATATTACAGTAAACAAGCAATAGCTTAACCAAAAGAAAAACTGTACACAATTCAACATATACTTAGCTACTAAATACAGAATGGTTTGAGTGACCTGCATACAGCAATATGGAAACAATAAAAGCAGAAAAATACATTTTGTCTCAGTATAGCCAGCCCAAGATATTTGCACTGATCCTTCTATCACTAATCTAGTTAAACAGGTTTTTGGCACAGTTTGTCTTATTGTTCAGGATGAAGAAGAAAAAAAAATATTCTTCATGACGGAACAAAAATTAATTTTCCTACTTTTATATTTTATTGCTTTAGAATCCCACAAAATTCTTTACTACATTTTGGGAAATATTAAAAAGGTGTGTCCTCTACAGACATTTACATTACATATTATTTTTTTTTCTATTTCCCAGTGGGCTGACTTTCCAGGTTTAGAAAAGTGAAGCGAGAACATTATGAGTTTATGGATCAAGCTGTGAAATTAGTTTTTTTTTTCTATTGACATAATTCTATCAGTCATCTTTATGTTGACTCCCATACAATAATCCTATTTCCTCAGTTGCTTGGTGCACTTAGAGAGAAGCTTTTTTAAGGTGCACATTACAATGCGATATTCAAAGAGTACAAATTATTATTTTTTATTAGCAAGTTTCCTAAGTAATCTTTGTGACTAATGTGCCATGCATAGCAAATTAGTTTATTAAAAATGTGTTACATATACATCACATTAATATACTAGTATGAATAATATATACAAAAAGCTTATAAAATATATAAAAGTGCAAAAAATGTACTATTGCGCTATTGCTTTCATATGTGTTTAATCCCTGCAAAGCAATTAAACAAATAATTAAGTCAGCTCCAGGGCACCAATGTGCTACTAGAGGACCTAACTGGACACATCTGATAATACTCATGACAAGAGGCATGAGTGTGTACCCACTAATTAGCAGCTAGCTCCCAGTAGTATATTGCTACTCCAGAGCCCACTTGGGTATGATTTTAAACAAAGGATACCAAGAGAACAAAGTAAATTTGATAACAGAAATACATTGAAAAATCTCTTGAAATTGCATGCTTTATCTACATCATGAAAGTTTTATTTTAAGTTCCAAGTCCCTTCAAGACTCTGCAAGGCTGATATTTACAAGAAGCTATTTATATCTGGTATTTCTATCATGTATACAAAACATACAGCAGTTAAACAAATTAAAATAAGTAAAAGCTGATTAAATTCAAACAAATTGAAACAAACAGGAAGTAAAATAAATACCTAGGCATTTATTTGTTACTGGTTGACATGAAAAACATCTAAAGAAAATGGTACTGTGTTCAGTACAGGAACATTTATTTAAAAAAAAAATAATGAAATAATGAAGCCCTTTAATATTATGTTTCACTTTGTAGGTACTGATATCTGCTTGAAACCTCACATTAATAGCCATTTTTTAAAGATATATTTATGAGTAAAATGTAATAAATTATCTGCTAAACTTTCAAAGAGTGTTTGAAGTTAATACCATAAAATCTGGGCACTAGAGTAGAAAGTTTTAGTTATATATATATAATATTACATTTAGACATTCAGTCATAAACATAAAGTGAAATGTATTTATTTATAGTGCATTGTTGACAAATTGCATGTGTATATATATATATATATATATATATATATATATACAGTATATATATAATATTTATATATATATATATATATTTAGAAGTATAGGTAAAGCACATTCTCCCCTTCCAAGTTCAGCAACCAGGGTGCAAGCAATATAGTTACAGAAAACAAAGAAGGTTTCAGACAGAAGGGGTGAAGTTCCTGAAAAGTTACATCTTGGATTGTTTAATAAAAGCACTGAAAATCCAGTGAGTGCCAGCACTCTGTATTTTTTTATTATTTATATATATATATATATATATATATTATATATATATATATATATATATATACACACATATATATATACATATATATATATATACACACATATATATATACATATATATATATATATACACACATATATATATACACACATATATATATACACACATATATATATACACACATATATATATACACACATATATATATACACACATATATATATACATATATATATATATACACACAAAACACTGATGGGGACTGCACTCCTAGACCGGACTGGGTACACATCCCATGACCCTGCAACATGCTCAGCCCTGGTTGCTCACTGGCACTCACAGGAAGCTTTGCTGTCCCCAGAGTCACAGGCAGTTAATCTCAGACAGGTCTGGGTGCAAGAACCATAGGGAAAAAATACAAAACAAATTAATACAACACACAGAGAAAGTCCAACACTCACTTACAAGCTCTCAGCTAAGATTAAAAGCAAAAAAATGGAAGGGTTAGTTACTGCATTTGGCCAAATGGGACAAGCCCAGGTACAACGTCAAGGTCCCTTCCAAAAACCTGGGACCCTAACTAAAACAGCCACACAATGCAAGCTCTCAATCCAACAAACTGGGAACAAGTGAAGGGTGCACAGGCTTATGTAATCACACCAGACATATACAAAACACGGAAGGGGACTGCACTCTCAGACCGGACCGGGTATACACATCCAATGACCCTGCAACATGCTCAGCCTGGATGCTCACCGACACTCACAGGAAGGTGTGCTGTCCCCAGAGTCACAGGCAGTTAACCTCAGACAGGTCTGGGTGTAAGAACCATAGGGAAAATTACAAATCAAATTAATACAACACACAGAGAAAATCCAGCACTCAATAACAAGCTCTCAGCTAAGATTAAAAGCAAAAATGGAAGGGTTAGTTACTGCATTTGGCCAAATGGGACAAGCCCATTAGCCCAGGTACCACGCCAAGGTCCCTTCCAAAAACCTGGGACCCTAAAACAGCCACACAATGCAAGCTCGCAATCCAACAAACTGGGAACAAGTGAAGGGTGCACAGGCTTATGTAATCACACCAGACATATACAAAACATGGAAGGGAACTGCACTCTCAGACCGGACCGGGTACACACCCAAAGACCATGCAACATGCTCAGCCCTGGGTGCTCACTGGCACTCACAGGAAGCTGTGCTGTCCCCAGAGTCACAGGCATTAAAGGGACAGTCAAGTCCAAAAAAACTTTCATTTTTCAAATATAGCATGTAATTTTAAACAACTTTCCAATTTACTTTTTTCAACAAGTTTGCTTTGTTCTCTTGGTATTCTAGTTGAAAGCAAACCTAGGAAGGCACATATGATAATTTCTAAGCCCTTGAAGGCTGCCTCTATTTTATTTACTTTTCACAGCAGGGGGGAGCTAGCTCTTGTAGGCCATATAGATAGCATTGTGATCACGCCCGTGGCTAGTGGCAGACACTGCACTAATTGGCTAAAATGCAAGTCAATAGATAATAACTAAAAGTCATGTGATTAGGGGCGGTCAGGAGATGCTTAGATACAAGTTAGTCACAGAAGTAAAAAGTGTATTAATATAACAGTGTTGGTTATGCAAAACTGGGGAATGGGTAATAAAGGGATTATCTATCTTTTTAAACAACAAAAATTCTGGTGTTGACTGTCCCTTTAAGTCCAAACAGGTCTAGGTGCAGGAAACATAGGGGAAATTACAAAACAAATTAATTCAACACAAAGAAAAAGTCCAGCACTCACTTACAAGCTCTCAGCTAAGATTAAAAGCAAAAATGTAAGAGTTAGTTACAGCATTTGGCCAAATGGGACAAGCCCAGGTACCACATCAAGGTCCCTTTCAAAAACCTGGGACCCTAAAACAGCCACACAATGCAAGCTCTCAATTCAACAAACTGGTAACAAGTGAAGGGTGCACAGGCTGTATATACTGTATATATATTAGACAAAACAAAATTTATCATCAGCTCTGTACTCCATACTAATAATATCAGGGAATCCTGGATATATAAGAAGCAGTTAACATCCAGGGGTATTTGGGGGTACCAAACATTCACTTTTACTATTATTGTTGTAGTTGGGAGATTGCTGGCTATGGTATCCAGGGGGAGGGGGGGTTGCTTTTTATTAATTTTACTTGATTACCTTTCCCAGTTTAAATTGCCCTAATTACAGTTGACACCTATTCTTGTTAAATGTCATTACACCTAAATTATGTGAAATATATTCACCTAGATTACAAGTTTTGTCGGTAATGCTGTGCGGTGCTAATGCTCAGTTTATGCTCACCGCTCACCTACAGACAACACTGGTATTACAGGTTTTTCCAACCCCGGCGTTAGCCTCTAAAAAGTGAGCGGAGAGCAAAATTTAGCTCCACATCTCACCTCAATACCAGCGCTGCTTACGGTAGCGGTGAGCTGGCTAAACGTGCTCGTGCACGATTTCCCCATAGGAATCAATGAGGCAGAATCGGCTGGAAAATAAACAAACACCTGCAAAAAAGCAGCGTTCAGCTCCTAACGCAGCCCCATTGATTCCTATGGGGAAATACTTTTTATGTCTACATTTAACACCCTAACATGAACCTCGAGTCTAAACACCCCTAATCTTACACTTATTAACCCCTAATCTGCCGCCCCAACATCGTTGCCACCTGCATTATATTATTAACCCCTAATCTGCTGCTCTGGACACCGCCAACACCTACATTATACCTAGGAACCCCTAATCTGCTGCCCCCAACATCGCCGATACCTACATTTTATTTAACCCCTAATCTGCCCCCCCCCAACGTCGCCGTTACTATATTAAATTTATTAACCCTTAATCTGCCACCAACGTGGCCCCCACTATAATAAAGTTATTAACCCCTAAATCTAAGTCTAAACCTAACACCCCCCTAACTTAAATATAATTTAAATAAATCTAAATAAAATAACTACAATTAAATAAATTATTCCTTTTTAAAACTAAATACTTACCTATTAAATAAACCCTAAGCTAGCTACAATATAACTAATAGTTACATTTTAGCTATCTTAGGGTTTATTTTTATTTTACAGGCAACTTTATATTTATTTTAACTAGGAACAATAGTTATTAAATAGTTATTAACTATTTAATAACTACCTAGCTAAAATAAATACAAATTTACCTGTAAAATAAACCCTAACCTAAGTTAAAATTACACCTAACACTACACTATAATTAAATAAATTGCCTAAACTAACTACAATTAATTACAACTAAATTAAATAAACTAAAGTATGAAAAATAAAAAACACTAAATTACAGAAAATAATAAAATAATTACAAGAATGTTAAACTAATTAAACTAATTACACCTAATCTAATCCTCCTAATAAAATTAAAAAAAATAAAAAGAATAAAAAAATCCCTACCCTTTACTAAATTACAAATAGCCCTTAAAAGGGCTTTTTGCGGGGAATTGACCCAAAGTAATCAGCTCTTTTACCTGTAATAAAAAATTACAATACCCCCCCAACATTAAAACCCACCACCCACACACCCAACCTTACTCTTAAACCCACCCAATCCCCCCTTAATAAAACCTAACACTAACCCCTTGAAGATCACCCTACCTTGAGACGTCTTCACCCAGCCGGGCACAAGTGGTCCTCCAGAGGGGCAGGACCACTTGGGTGATCTTCAAGGGGTTAGTGTTTTATTAAGGGGGGATTGGGTGCGTTTTAGAGTAGGGTTGGGTGTGTGGGTGGTGGGTTTTAATGTTGGGGGGTATTGTATTTTTTTTTACAGGTAAAAGAGCTGATTACTTTGGGGCAATGCCCCGCCAAAAGCCCTTTTAAGGGCTATTTGTAATTTAGTATAGGGTAGGGATTTTTATTATTTTGGGGGGCTTTTTTATTTTATTAGGGGGATTAGATTAGGTGTAATTAGTTTAAAATTCTTGTAATTATTTTATTATTTTCTGTAATTTAGTGGGTTTTTTTCGTACTTTAGTTTATTTTATTTAATTGTATTTAATTGTAGTTAATTTAGGAAATTATTTTAATTATAGTGTAGTGTTAGGTGTAATTGTAATTTAGGTTAGGTTTTATTTTACAGGTACTTTTGTATTTATTTTAACTATGTAGTTATTAAATAGTTAATAACTATTTAATAACTATTGTTCCTAGTTAAAATAAATACAAAGTTGCCTGTAAAATAAAAATAAACCCTAAGCTAGCTACAATGTAACTATTAGTTATATTGTAGCTAGCTTAGGGTTTATTTTATAGGTAAGTATTTAGTTTTAAATATGAATAATTTATTTAATTGTAGTAATTTTATTTAGTTTAATTTAAATTATATTTAAGTTAGGGGGGTGTTAGGGTTAGACTTAGGTTTAGGGGTTAATACATTTAATATAGTGGCGGCGATGTTGGGGGCGCAGATTAGGGGTTAATAAATGTAGGTAGGTGTCGGCGATGTTAGGGACGGCAGATTAGGGGTTAATAAAATTTAATTCGTGTTTGCGAGGCGGGAGTGTGGCGGTTTAGGGGTTAATGTATTTATTAAAGTGGCAGTGATGTACGGTCGGCAGATTAGATGGGGCTCTGTTTAGGGGTTAATAGGTAGTTTATGTGTGTTAGTGTACTTTTTAGCACTTTAGTTAAGAGTTTTATATTACGGTGTTAGCCCATAAAACTCTTAACTACTGACTTTTTTTTTTTTTGTTTAAATAATTTTTATTGAGGTACATAGTGATATGACATACAAATAATAAAGAAAGAAAAGAACAATATCGTACAATAAGCTTAATTGCAACATAACACACAGTGAATTCCAATTCTAAAGTACTAATAATTAGTGGTATGTCATATATAGAGTCCCAAGACTAAGCAAACCTCATACATTTTTACTTTTAGGTAGTACAACGTTTCTTCATTAATGAGACAACAATAAAACGTACTATAAACATACATGTCAAAGTGGACATCAATAACAAGCATATATTGAAAAAACGAAATACTCGACATATACATTACATATGATAAAAAAAAAAAAAAAAAACTATGATTATTTTTGCGGTACATTCAAGAATAAACCGCGCAAAAAGTCACTGGTAAACAAATCTACCAGAGATCTATAATAATGTTTGGTGAATAATGATCTATAAGAAAATAACTCAAAACTTCAAAGACTAGTGCAAGAGGTAACCCAATCACTGAGTAATTAGGTGTGCAAATGGTGAGTGAATGGAGGAATGAGTTTGTGAGTAACTGGGTGAGTAACTGAGTAGATAAGGGAAAGACTAGACCAATTGTGTTCCGTTACCTTAAAGTGTGATGAGTAACATATAGCATTGAAGAAACACAATATACGTGAATATATGGTTGAGGGATGAGTGGATGAATAAAGTGAAGACAGATGATTAAGCAGGTGGGTAAGTGGAAAGATGAAAACACTTAAACAAATAAGTGAGTAATGGAGTAAATGAGGGAGGATATTATGGAGAATGACGGGGAATTTGGTGTGTAAATGTATGAACGGGTGGGTAGGGGGCAATCAAGTAAGCAAAAGATAAACCTCGCATTTTTCAGTTTTTTGTTATCTCTACATGCAAGTGTCACATCACGCAAACAAGAGCGTAAAATCATTAATAGTTGAAGCACACCGGGACAAATATAGATAATGAAATGGATAGATCTATAGAAGGTATCTATAATGACCAATGGCCATATGTGGAAGGTAATACTATATAGAAAAAGGGGGAAGGGGGGGAATGGGGAGTGGAGGGAGGGCAGGGGGAGGTGGGGAGGGGAGGGAGGGCAGGGGGAGGGGGGGAGGGGCGGAGACTAGTTAGGGATCTGGACATGAGGCTCATAGAATCAGGCAGTATGAGAGATTGAGATTGGTTTATTGTGGCAACCAGACCGTCAAAACCATAGACGCCAACCTTGTGTAATGGAATAATGTTAGTTAAGAGTGGAGGGCATTCTAATGCTATTTCTACATATATTTGACACTAAATCAAGAGAGGAGCCAGTTAACAAGTGAGCCAAATGGGTAAACTAAGATTACCCCCTGCAAAAAGCGTAAAGCTGTTGCTGCTTTTATAAATAGTAAGTAAAGCATATGCCTTCCTAGTAGCAAATTTAAGTCCAGACATCTGGGTATGGGCCCTATACCCAGTAACAGGTAACTTTAGCCAAAGGAATAGACACATGAGTGATGAAGGGGTGTAGGTATAAATCAAGTGACCAAGCCATGATTTGATAAAGACGGAGACTTTAAAATGATAGGGAATACCATAGGCTCCTTTATGTGTCTTAATATAGCAATACTAGCATGTAAACTATTGACAAAAATGTATCCTCCAACTAATACTATAGGATCTTAACGTTAACGAAGACGACTAAATTGTAGACTAAGTATATACAGGGAGTGCAGAATTATTAGGCAAGTTGTATTTTTGAGGATTAATTTTATTATTGAACAACAACCATGTTCTCAATTAACCCAAAAAACTCATTAATATCAAAGCTGAATATTTTTGGAAGTAGTTTTTAGTTTGTTTTTAGTTTTAGCTATTTTAGGGGGATATCTGTGTGTGCAGGTGACTATTACTGTGCATAATTATTAGGCAACTTAACAAAAAACAAATATATACCCATTTCAATTATTTATTTTTACCAGTGAAACCAATATAACATCTCAACATTCACAAATATACATTTGTGACATTCAAAAACAAAACAAAAACAAATCAGTGACCAATATAGCCACCTTTCTTTGCAAGGACACTCAAAAGCCTGCCATCCATGGATTCTGTCAGTGTTTTGATCTGTTCACCATCAACATTGCGTGCAGCAGCAACCACAGCCTCCCAGACACTGTTCAGAGAGGTGTACTGTTTTCCCTCCTTGTAAATCTCACATTTGATGATGGACCACAGGTTCTCAATGGGGTTCAGATCAGGTGAACAAGGAGGCCATGTCATTAGATTTTCTTCTTTTATACCCTTTCTTGCCAGCCACGCTGTGGAGTACTTGGACGTGTGTGATAGAGCATTGTCCTGCATGAAAATCATGTTTTTCTTGAAGGATGCAGACTTCTTCCTGTACCACTGCTTGAAGAAGGTGTCTTCCAGAAACTGGCAGTAGGACTGGGAGATGAGCTTGACTCCATCCTCAACCCGAAAAGGCCCCACAAGCTCATCTTTGATGATACCAGCCCAAACCAGTACTCCACCTCCACCTTGCTGGCGTCTGAGTCGGACTGGAGCTCTCTGCCCTTTACCAATCCAGCCACGGGCCCATCCATCTGGCCCATCAAGACTCACTCTCATTTCATCAGTCCATAAAACCTTAGAAAAATCAGTCTTGAGATATTTCTTGGCCCAGTCTTGACGTTTCAGCTTGTGTGTCTTGTTCAGTGGTGGTCGTCTTTCAGCCTTTCTTACCTTGGCCATGTCTCTGAGTATTGCACACCTTGTGCTTTTGGGCACTCCAGTGACGTTGCAGCTCTGAAATATGGCCAAACTGGTGGCAAGTGGCATCTTGGCAGCTGCACGCTTGACTTTTCTCAGTTCATGGGCAGTTATTTTGCGCCTTGGTTTTTCCACACGCTTCTTGCGACCCTGTTGACTATTTTGAATGAAACGCTTGATTGTTCGATGATCACGCTTCAGAAGCTTTGCAATTTTAAGAGTGCTGCATCCCTCTGCAAGATATCTCACTATTTTTGACATTTCTGAGCCTGTCATAGGGTGTTGATGTCATTAGACCACACCCCTTCTCATTACAGAGATGCACATCACCTAATATGCTTAATTGGTAGTAGGCTTTCGAGCCTATACAGCTTGGAGTAAGACAACATGCATAAAGAGGATGATGTGGTCAAAATACTAATTTGCCTAATAATTCTGCACTCCCTGTATAGACTTACAAATATACTAATGGAGTAGCAAGAATAAACAGGAAGCTACACTATTTCACCCTGAAATCAATATCTTTTAATTCTAATATATATAAATTACTCTTCCAAATCTCAGGAATACACCCATCGTGAACAAATAGAAAATAAAACCTGAGTTCTCTGCAGGCCTATAGCTTCAATAATAAATGCCACCAGTGATGAACCTTGTTAGGGGTTAATCGCATGGGCCTATCCCACTTCCAGTTTGGTCAACATGCTTCGAGAGAAACCAATTTGAGATACTCAGGAATAATCTATTCAACTCTGAATACTATATTGGGGGTAAGGGGGGAGAAGGAAGGGGAAAGGAGGGGGGAAGGAGAGGGGAAAGGGAGGGAGAAGGGAGGATGGAGGTCATAATATAGACTTATAAACCCAAATATTCACCCTATGAACCTAGTTCCCTAAATTGAAATCTGATAGTCACATCCATAAATGATCCTAATACTTTTGCTATACCAGTGAATATTATTATGATTTACAGATCAAATACATCAAGGCTAACATCCTGTAAATCTTACAGGGAATAATGCAGAGTAAATAGCACAAACATAGGGTTGCTAAATGATACATTGAATGGTCAAACTATTTTGGGGTGAAGGGCAACATAAATGTGCGCATAACTGGAACTATATACAAACGCCATCTTGTATAGTTTTTACCATGAACCTATCTACTTGCCCCATTATCTCCAATATATATTAATAGACAATTGTATTATATAACACTTGTTAAAAAAAATAAAAAAAAATATATGACTAAAACAGAATACTTGCGAAAGCTTCCATCTAACACATACTAAAAATTAAAGCTTCATCTTTAAATGGGTTAGCCCTAGTCAAAAATATACATAGGCAGCAGCATATCAAGCACATAAAGCATAATGTAGAACACAGTTAGAATTAATTTTATGCACATATATGTTTAAAACGGAATTTAAAGATAACAGTGTAAGCAATTAGACAGAAACCTAAATAACCAATAAGGGTATGCATGTGAGTATTTATGTACATACTTATATTTTACTGACAAGAGAGACTTTAAGATAGTGTTCATCTAGACTAGTGAGGAGATAATAAACAAGCCTATATCCTCTAAGGGCGCAACCAAATAACACAAAAACATCCTTAGTGCATGCAATATAAGTCTGTCCGTGTTCTATTATCACATAGGCAACTTTTATATAAATCTAGAGCCACATAACCATAGATAAACCATACAATATTGGTATACATCAGAAACGGTTTATGCAAACATAGATGTCCATCATATACTGAACACACAGACCAGGAATAGTGAAACAAGCCTCCACCACAGCCAATGCTACTCAAAAGTCCGCTGAAAGTGTAGTAGACTCTGTGAAATACAGAGCTGACCCTTTAACCAATGCCTCATCAGGCTCTTTATGTCCTCTGAGCAGTAAATGCCAAGATCAATGAACATACCCGCTGCGGTGCATATCATACAATAACTCCATCAGAGCTGAAAAAGGAAAAAAAGGCAAACATGTAGGAGCCATTAAACTATCAACTTGAATCTTTACAACATGTATAAATTTTTATCTATGTTAATCTGAACATATAACAGAAGTCCCAGAGTCCGGTATGCAAGGAAAAAAGGCAAGACTATTGTCTGTCAAAGTGGTATTAGAACGTTCTCACCCCACTCCAGACTTTATATAACTGCTTAAGGACAAGCAGGGCACAGGTTGGTGCGCTGGTCTGTAAGGCCTGTGGGTATCGGGAGAAGAGTTGACAACAAATTGAGCAGCGTGATGTTGGACAAGTCCTGCATGAATGTCCCCAGGCCGCATGTCGCTGAACTGTTCACTAGCATTTACCAGTGCTACAGACCTAAGTATGGGATTCTCTTGTCTCCTCTCGTGTATCGCTACAATGGTCTGGTGCTCATCTCTGCTCCAATGCGGCGGACTCGAGTCATGCAGCCAGGGAACTTGGACTGTCGCTACAGCTTGCGGAGTGTTCTCTATATCCTGAGGTGAGATGGTGCCTTCGATGAGGGATCTCTCCGGTATCGATGTTGCGGTCTGAGAATAAGGTAAGTGTCCGGTCAGATCCAGTGTCATCCACCGCAGCGGGAATGGAATCCTACACTCCCACCTACTCGGTGAGAGCAGAACTGGGAGCTCCTGATGAGAAGGTAAGATCTTCTTAAGCGGGCCCTCGGGTAAGAGTGTCAGCGACACAGCAGTTTCCCCCTCATTAGGTGTGATTATCGAAGGGCGGTGAACCGGAGCATCCTCTAGTCCCTCTCCCGCTTGTCTCTGATCAGATCCATGAGAGGGGATCTCTGGGGTTTCTGGTGTTTTGGATATAGATGGTAAATAGCTCCCGGCTTTCTGACCTAGGCCAGATCTTTCAGCGGCTTGAGTTGGTGGTGATAGGAAGGCAGAGAGCAGAAGCTTTATATCTTCCAGCATACTCCGATGGTATCTCTCTAGTAAATGTTGAGTGCGTAGTTCCCATGCATCAAGCATTTCCATATTGACCATGCTTTTGGGAATGCTTAACTACTGACTTTTAAATGTGGTAGGAGTCTTGACAGGAGAGGGTGTACCGCTCACTTTCTCCAAGACTCATAATACCGGAGTTAGGAAAATCCCATTAAAAAGATAGGATACGCAATTGACGTAAAGGGATTTGCGGTATGCTCGAGTCGTGGAAAAAGAGTGAGCGGTACACCTGTAAAGATATAACAAAGAAATAAGGCGCCACAATAGTGCAGAGTCAATGATGTTATGAAAAGCCCCACTCCAAAATCCCGTACTTACAGGATCCAAAGCACTAATACAGTGCTATTCGTGCAGTCTGGGCTCTTACAGTCGCACAGCAAACAGCTCGACGGTGTACTGTCCACTCCTTGAGTATAACTTGACACTGTAGCAATCAGTTGGTATAATATAGTATGCACAAAACTCACAAACCTCACCACTTCTCTAAATGGCAGGGAAGGCTGTAAATGGCCACCAATTTGGAGTGATAATATAAAAGTCTGTGGCAAGTCTAGTGTAGATAAAATTAGACTTTATTAAAAACATACCTGCCAGACTCGTAATACCAGCGAGCGTTTTAAGGCTAACGCAAGACTCGTAATCTAGGCAATTGTTTTTTTTAGACTTAAAGGGACAGTGTACACCAATGTTAATTTAACTGCATTTAATTGGCACTACTTTAAAGAATAATATGCACAGATACTGATCTAAAAATCCAGTATAAAGCCTTTTAAAAACTTACTTAGAAGCTCCCAGTTTAGCACTGTTAATGAGGTTAATTTGGGACACCCACTGAAAGGGGCATCAGGGAAATCAAGAAGAGCAGACACTACCCCTACCACCTTCCCTGCATATTGAAAGACCCTTTAGACAAACAGGAGTAGAATGAGTCTCTACACCTTGGTCTGCATCTGATACTTAGAGGCTTGGTTAGGACTCTTACAATCAGCACAATGTTATTAAAAATAAGCAAATCTATACATTGTTACAAAAACACTCCCAGATGAGCTATATAAATGGACCATCCACAAAACATTTATGCAAAGAAAAATCGATATACAGTATCTCTTTAAATATAGCAAAAAGATAGCTGAAGCCCATATAACATTAAAGGGATACTAAATCCATTTTTTGTTTTTTCATGATTCAGATAGAGCATGCAATTTTAAGCAACTTTCTAATTTACTCCTATTATCAATAGCTCTTCGTTCTCTTGCTATATTTATTTAAAAAGCAGGAATGTAAAAATAAGGCGATTGCTTATTGGTGGCTGACATTTAGGATAACCCAGGTTCTGAACCAAAAATGGGCCAGCTCCTATGCTTTACATTCCTGCTTTTTAAATAAAGATAGCAAGACAATGAAGAAAAATTGATAATAAGAGTAAATTAGAAGTTGATTAAAATTGCATGCTTTAATTGAATCATTAAAGAAAAAATTTGGGTTTAGTATTCCTAAACCCACAAAAAAAGGGCCACATTACAAGTGCAGCACAAAATATCGATTTTGCGAGCTTAATATTTACGCTTCATTCAGTAATACTAACACATGCAAATATGCGCTGGTATTACAAGTTAGGTTCGAATTACACAGAAGCTTTGCGCTCGCGAGAATGTGCTTCCATAGACTCCAATGGGAGCCTCATTCTCATGCCATCAGACACAGCATGACAGCATGAGAATCTAGCACAGAGAGGGGGTAAGTCGCACAGCAATAGCAGCAAATTGAAATATATATGTATATGCTTTAACCCCTTAAGGACCAAGGACGTACAGAGTACGTCCTTCAAAACTGTGACATACCCTGTACGTCCTCAGGGTTTTCAAGTGCTGTAAGCGATCATAATCGCTTCCTTTTGCTTTTAGGGTATTGCAGTGATGCCTCTATATAATGGAAAGATACCTCACAACGCTCAAAAATATTCCCAATGGCTTTAAGATAATAGGGTACCTAGCTGCCCCTAGATATGAACAATTTTAATAGGGTATCGAAAAGCGCCTATTTAAAGGCTATGGGAAGTGGGTCTTGACAAAGATAGACTGACTGACAATGTTATATCTGTCAATAATCAAACATATTTATTCATTAACAAAAAAATCTCATACAATAAAGCTAAAATCATGGATCCATGTTACAAATATTAAAAACAATAGATAAAACAATCTGGTGTAGGAATATGGTACAGTAAGTATATAATGGATAGACAATAGGTTATATTGTTAAATCACATTAATGGATCTCTGTGTTATATCTACTGGTATCTCAATCAATTTGATAGATTGATTAAGTTTGGAAAAAACTAAAAATCAATGAAAAATCCTTTATGTGAGTGTTTGTCCCAAAGATGTGAAAAAATGTTAAAAAATTGTGAAAAAATTTAGAAAAATGTGTGAGTGATATCCTTAAAAATAGTTGTATCCAACCATATGATGCAGCTTAGAATGTGTAAATAATACGAAGTGTCAATGATTGATTGAAGCTGTTCCTCCTTGGGAATATATCCTTAGTAAGTGTTTGCTTGTAGTGTTTTGTTTCAGATTTAGTTCTGCAAATAAAAAGGTAACAGTGCAATATTGTCATAAACCTATTGAAATTATCAAAATAATGCTCACCAATTGTTGTCAACGCATTTCGGCCTCTTTGTTAGGCCTTTCTCAAGACCTAAGAAAGGCCTAACAAAGAGGTTGAAACGCGTTGACAACAATTGGTGAGCATTATTTTGATAATTTCAATAGGTTTATGACAATATTGCACTATGTTACCTTTTTATTTGCAGAACTAAATCTGAAACAACACACTACAAGCAAACACTTACTAAGGATATATTCCCAAGGAGGAACAGCCTCAATCAATCATTGACACTTCTTATTATTTACACATTCTAATCTGCATCATATGGTTGGATACAACTATTTTTAAGGATATCACTCACACATTTTTCTACATTTTTCACAATTTTTTTTACATTTTTTCACATCTTTGGGACAAACACTCACATAAAGGATTTTTCATTGATTTTTGGATTTTTTTTAAAAAAAAATTCTCAAATTTTATTTCATCACGATTTTTTCACCATTTTATTCACCATTCATTCACGATATATATATCCCACATACCGGGACTTTTATTGTCCATATGACTCATGATTCTTATTCTCACATGTTTTTCTACTAAGAAGAGGACTCACATCAAACAAGGAATCATATAAATACATTTTTTCCAAACTTAATCAATCTATCAAATTGATTGAGATACCAGTAGATTTAACACAGAGATCCATTAATGTGATTTAACAATACAACCTATTGTCTGTCCATTATATACTTACTGTACCATATTCCTACACCAGATTGTTTTATCTATTGTTTTTAATATTTGTAACATGGATCCATGATTTTAGCTTTATTGTATGAGATTTTTTTGTTAATGAATAAATATGTTTGATTATTGACAGATATAACATTGTCAGTCAGTCTATCTTTGTCAAGACCCACTTCCCATAGCCTTTAAATAGGCGCTTTTCTATACCCTATTAAAAGTGATGCCTCTATATTAAGGCATCCTGCAATACCATTTTTTAAGCATCTGATGCAAAGAGAGCCCCTTAAACAACAAGTGGTGGGAGAGGAAGGTGGGAGAGGGAGGGGAGAATAATGTTGGGAAAGGAATCTGGGGGGTAGGGTATTGAGGGGGGCAACTACACTACAGAAAAAGTGGGATTGATTTTAAAAAAAAGCCCAATTTTATTGCAAAGTGGGTACTTGCAGACAGCTGCCAGTACCCAAGATGGAAGCAAATAGTTAGAGGGGGAGGGTTAGAGAGCTGTTTAGGGGGCTCAGGGAGGTTGGGTGGTAAGGGGGAATCCTATACTGCAGAAAATATATAATTAAATGTTTAAAAAAAAATAAAAATTCATTTTTATACTGGCAAACTTTCTGCCAGTACTAAAGATGGCGGTGACAATTGTGAGGTAGGGGAGAGAAGAAAGCTGTTTGAGAGGGATCAGGGAAGGATCAGGGGGTGGGATGTGTCAGGTGGGAGGCTGATCTCTACACTAAAGCTAAAATTAACCCTTCAAGATCCCTACAAGCTACCTAATTAACCCCTTAATTGCTGGGCATAAAACAAGTGTGGTGCGCAGCAACATTTAGCGGCCTTCTAATTACCAAAAAGCAATGCCAAAGCCATATGTATGCTATTTCTGAACAAAGGGGATACCAGAGAAGCATTTACAACCATTTGTGCCATAATTACACAAGCTTTTGAGTGCAATGAGAATCCTAATGTTTGTGAAACAGTTGACAATTTTTTGTTTGATTGCATTTGGCGGTGAAATGGTGGCATGAAATATACCAAAATGGGCCTAGATCAATACTTTGAGTTGTCTACTACACTACACTAAAGCTAAAATTAACCCTACAAGCTCCCTACAAGCTACCTAATTAAGCGCTTTATGGCTAGGCATAATACAAGTGTGTTGCGCAGCAACATTTAGCAGCCTTCTAATTATTAAAAAGTAATGCCAAAGCCATAAATGTCTACTACTTCTAAACAAAGGGGGTCCCAGAGAAGCATTTACAACCATTTGTGCCATAATTGCACAAGCTGTTTGTAAATAATTTCAGTGAAAAATCTAAAGTTTGTAAAAAAAGTTAGTAAAAAAGTTAATGATTTTTTTTATTTGATTGCATTTGGTGGTGAAATGGTAGCGTGAAATATACCAAAATGGACCTAGATCAATACTTTGGGTTGTCTACTAAAATATATATATATATATATATATATATATATATATATATATATATATATATATATATATATATATATATATATATATACATGTGAAGGGTTATTTTGAGATTACTGACAGATATCAGTGTTACAATGTAACTATCAAAATTTTTTGAAAAAAATGGTTTGGAAATAGCAAAGTGCTACTTGTACTTATTGTCCTATAACTTGCAAAAAATGCAAAGAACATGTAAACATTGGGTATTTCTAAACTCAGGACAACATTTTGAAACTATTTAGCATGTGCATTTTTTGGTGGTTGTAGATGTTTAACAGATTTTGGGGGTCAAAGTTAGAATAAGTGTGTTTTTTTCAATTTTTTTTCATAATATTTTATATTTTTTTTATAGTAAATTATAAGATATTATGAAAATAATGGTATATTTAGAAAGTCCATTTAATGAGGAGAAAAGGGGTATATAATATGTGTAGGTACAGTAAATGAGTAAAAGGAAAGTTACAGCTAAACACAAACACTGCAGAAATGTAAAAATAGCCCTGGTCCCTAATGGTAAGAAAATTCATAGGCCTAGATTTGGAGTTTGGCGGTAAAAGGGCTGTTAACGCTCCGCGGGCTTTTTTCTGGCCGCACCATAAATTTAACTCTGGTATCGAGAGTTTAAACAAATGCTGCGTTAGGCTCCAAAAAAGGAGCGTAGAGCATTTTTACCGCAAATGCAACTCTCGATACCAGAGTTGCTTACGGACGCGGCCGGCCTCAAAAACGTGCTCGTGCACGATTCTCCCATAGGAAACAATGGGGCTGTTTGAGCTGAAAAAAAACCTAACACCTGCAAAAAAGCAGCGTTCAGCTCCTAACGCAGCCCCATTGTTTCCTATGGGGAAACACTTCCTACGTCTGCACCTAACACTATAACATGTACCCCGAGTCTAAACACCCCTAACCTTACACTTATTAACCCCTAATATGCCGCCCCCGCTATCGCTGACACCTGCATATTTTTTTTAACCCCTAATCTGCCGCTCCGTAAACCGCCGCAACCTACGTTATCCCTATGTACCCCTAATCTGCTGCCCTAACATCGCCGACCCCTATATTATATTTATTAACCCCTAATCTGCCCCCCTCAACGTCGCCTCCACCTGCCTACACTTATTAACCCCTAATCTGCCGAGCGGACCTGAGCGCTACTATAATAAAGTTATTAACCCCTAATCCGCCTCACTAACCCTATCATAAATAGTATTAACCCCTAATCTGCCCTCCCTAACATCGCCGACACCTACCTTCAATTATTAACCCCTAATCTGCCGAGCGGACCTCACCGCTACTATAATAAATGTATTAACCCCTAAAGCTAAGTCTAACCCTAATACTAACACCCCCCTAAGTTAAATATAATTTACATCTAACGAATAAATTAACTCTTATTAAATAACTTATTCCTATTTAAAGCTAAATACTTACCTGTAAAATAAATCCTAATATAGCTACAATATAAATTATAATTATATTATAGCTATTTTAGGATTAATATTTATTTTACAGGCAACTTTTTAATTATTTTAACCAGGTACAATAGCTATTAAATAGTTAAGAACTATTTAATAGTTACCTAGTTAAAATAATAACAAATTTACCTGTAAAATAAATCCTAACCTAAGATATAATTAAACCTAACACTACCCTATCAATAAATTAATTAAATAAACTACCTACAATTACCTACAATTAACCTAACACTACACTATCAATAAATTAATTAAACACAATTGCTACAAATAAATACAATTAAATAAACTAACTAAAGTACAAAAAATAAAAAAGAACTAAGTTACAAAAAATAATAAAATATTTACAAACATAAGAAAAATATTACAACAATTTTAAACTAATTACACCTACTCTAAGCCCCCTAATAAAATAACAAAGCCCTCCAAAATAAAAAATTCCCTACCCTATTCTAAATTAAAAAAGTTACAAGCTCTTTTACCTTACCAGCCCTGAACAGGGCCCTTTGCGGGGCATGCCCCAAGAATTTCAGCTCTTTTGCCTGTAAAAGAATAAATACAATCCCCCCCCCAACATTACAACCCACCACCCACATACCCCTAATCTAACCCAAACCCCCCTTAAAGAAACCTAACACTGAGCCCCTGAAGATCTTCCTACCTTGTCTTCACCATACCAGGTTCACCGATCCGTCCTGGCTCCAACATCTTCATCCAACCCAAGCGGGGGTTGGCGATCCATCATCCGGTGCTGAAGAGGTCCAGAAGAGGCTCCAAAGTCTTCCTCCTATCCGGCAAGAAGAGGACATCCGGACCGGCAAACATCTTCTCCAAGCGGCATCTTCAATCTTCTTCCATCCGGTGCGGAGCGGGTCCATCTTGAAGCAGGCGACGCGGATCCATCCTCTTCTTCCGTTGTCTCCCGACGAATGACGGTTCCTTTAAGGGACATCATCCAAGATGGCGTCCCTCGAATTCCGATTGGCTGATAGGATTCTATCAGCCAATCGGAATTAAGGTAGGAATTTTCTGATTGGCTGATGGAATCAGCCAATCAGAATCAAGTTCAATCCGATTGGCTGATCCAATCAGCCAATCAGATTGAGCTCGCATTCTATTGGCTGTTCCGATCAGCCAATAGAATGCGAGCTCAATCTGATTGGCTGATTGGAT
This sequence comes from Bombina bombina, assembly GCF_027579735.1. NCBI lineage: Eukaryota > Metazoa > Chordata > Amphibia > Anura > Bombinatoridae > Bombina > Bombina bombina. The sequence continues at coordinate 611,562,277 of NC_069504.1, read as the reverse complement.
CAGCCAATCGGATTGAACTTGATTCTGATTGGCTGATTCCACCAGCCAATCAGAAAATTCCTACCTTAATTCCGATTGGCTGATAGAATCCTATCAGCCAATCGGAATTCGAGGGACGCCATCTTGGATGACGTCCCTTAAAGGAACCGTCATTCGTCGGGAGACAACGGAAGAAGAGGATGGATCCGCGTCGCCTGCTTCAAGATGGACCCGCTCCGCACCGGATGGAAGAAGATTGAAGATGCCGCTTGGAGAAGATGTTTGCCGGTCCGGATGTCCTCTTCTTGCCGGATAGGAGGAAGACTTTGGAGCCTCTTCTGGACCTCTTCAGCACCGGATGATGGATCGCCAACCCCCGCTTGGGTTGGATGAAGATGTTGGAGCCAGGACGGATCGGTGAACCTGGTATGGTGAAGACAAGGTAGGAAGATCTTCAGGGGCGTAGTGTTAGGTTTCTTTAAGGGGGGTTTGGGTTAGATTAGGGGTATGTGGGTGGTGGGTTGTAATGTTGGGGGGGGGTATTGTATTTATTCTTTTACAGGCAAAAGAGCTGAAATTCTTGGGGCATGCCCCGCAAAGGGCCCTGTTCAGGGCTGGTAAGGTAAAAGAGCTTGTAACTTTTTTAATTTAGAATAGGGTAGGGAATTTTTTATTTTGGGGGGCTTTGTTATTTTATTAGGGGGCTTAGAGTAGGTGTAATTAGTTTAAAATTGTTGTAATATTTTTCTTATGTTTGTAAATATTTTATTATTTTTTGTAACTTAGTTCTTTTTTATTTTTTGTACTTTAGTTAGTTTATTTAATTGTATTTATTTGTAGCAATTGTGTTTAATTAATTTATTGATAGTGTAGTGTTAGGTTAATTGTAGGTAATTGTAGGTAGTTTATTTAATTATTTTATTGATAGGGTAGTGTTAGGTTTAATTATATCTTAGGTTAGGATTTATTTTACAGGTAAATTTGTTATTATTTTAACTAGGTAACTATTAAATAGTTCTTAACTATTTAATAGCTATTGTACCTGGTTAAAATAAATACCAAGTTGCCTGTAAAATAAATATTAATCCTAAAATAGCTATAATATAATTATAATTTATATTGTAGCTATATTAGGATTTATTTTACAGGTAAGTATTTAGCTTTAAATAGGAATCATTTATTTAATAAGAGTTAATTAATTTCGTTAGATGTAAATTATATTTAAGGTTAGGGGGGTGTTAGTGTTAGGGTTAGACTTAGCTTTAGGGGTTAATCAATTTATTAGAATAGCGGTGAGCTCCGGTCGTCAGATTAGGGGTTAATAATTGAAGTTAGGTGTCGGCGATGTTAGGGAGGGCAGATTAGGGGTTAATACTATTTATGATAGGGTTAGTGAGGCGGGTTAGGGGTTAATAACTTTATTATAGTAGCGCTCAGGTCCGCTCGGCAGATTAGGGGGTTATAAGTGTAGGCAGGTGTCGGCGACGTTGAGGGGGGCAGATTAGGGGTTAATAAATATAATATAGGGGTCGGCGGTGTTAGGGGTAGCAGATTAGGGGTACATAGGGATAACGTAGGTGGCGGCGCTTTGCGGTCGGAAGATTAGGGGTTAATTATTTTAAGTAGCTGGCGGCGACGTTGTGGGGGGGGCAGGTTAGGGGTTAATAAATGTAATACAGGGGTCGGCGGGGTTAGGGGCAGCAGATTAGGGGTACATAAGTATAACGTAGGTGGCGGTCGGCAGATTAGGGGTTAAAAATGTAAATCGAGTGGCGGCGATGTGGGGGGAGCTCGGTTTAGGGGTACATAGGTAGTTTATGGGTGTTAGTGTACTTTAGGGTACAGTAGTTAAGAGCTTTATGAACCGGCGTTAGCCAGAAAGCTCTTAACTCCTGCTATTTTCAGGCGGCTGGAATTTTGTCGTTAGAGCTCTAACGCTCACTTCAGAAACGACTCTAAATACCGGCGTTAGAAAGATCCCATTGAAAAGATAGGATACGCAAATGGCGTAGGGGGATCTGCGGTATGGAAAAGTCGCGGCTGAAAAGTGAGCGTTAGACCCTTTAATCACTGACTCCAAATACCAGCGGGCGGCCAAAACCAGCGTTAGGAGCCTCTAACGCTGGTTTTGACGGCTACCGCCGAACTCCAAATCTAGGCCATAGACTGCAATGTAAAGGCACTTGTTAGTGCTATTTTTTAAAAAAAAAAAAAACACCACACACCAATCAACTTTAAGCCAAAAAAACTGCTTTGTGCAGTTATTTAAAAAAACAAAACAAAAAAAAACAAAAAAAACAAAATTTCTTATTTATTTAAAATATAACCTCACACTTTTATTTTGGGGGAAATTTGGGCACATTTAGAAAATTCACCAGAGATCTGATCTCTGGTTAATTTTCAGAGCATCAATTGCTACTGCAAGCTCACAGTAGAAATAACCAGTCTTTTGTAATGGCTGGTTATTTATTGCGAGCCCGTAAACGCCGGGTGAATAAATGATAAATTAGCTCTCCACTGAATTTAGATATGGATATGAATTAGACTCATGTTTGTTGCAAGTCTATGCTTTGTGGATAGCCAAAAGCAATTAATGGGATAAAACAGTTTAATATTATGAATATTTTAAATTATTGTATACCCCTTTAATATAATTGTGATAAAATAAAGTATAGCTTTGTAAAGCAGTTCATTATAAATTCAACACATCCGGACACATTCACTGATATATATATCATATACATAACATAACATATACTAAGTATAGGTACATCCGTACATCTCTAGTGCACTGCACATTGTACAATGTAACACACATTCACTGATATATACACATAACACAACATATACTAAGTATAGATACATCCGTACATCTCTAGTGCACTGCACATTATACAATGTAACACATATTCACTGATATATACACATAACACAACATATACTAAGTATAGATACATCCGTACATCTCTAGTGCACTGCACATTGTACAATGTAACACACATTCACTAATATATACACATAACATAACGTATACTAAGTATAGATACATCCGTACATCTCTAGTGCACTGCACATTGTACAATGTAACACACATTCACTGATATATACACATAACATAACATATACTAAGTATAGATACATCCGTACATCTCTAGTGCACTGCACATTGTACAATGTAACACACATTCACTGATATATACACATAACATAACATATACTAAGTATAGATACATCCGTACATCTCTAGTGCACTGCACATTGTACAATGTAACACACATTCACTGATATATACACATAACATACAATATACTAAGTATATACACATCCGTACATCTCTAGTGAACTGCACATTGTACAATGTAACACATATTCACTGATATATACACATAACACAACATATACTAAGCATAGATATATCCGTACATCTCTAGTGCACTGCACATTGTACAATGTAACACACATTCACTGATATATACTCATAACATAACGTATACTAAGTATATACACATCCGTACATCTCTAGTGCACTGCACATTGTACAATGTAACACATATTCACTGATATATACACATAACATATACTAAGTATATACACATCCGTACATCTCTAGTGCATTGCACATTATACAATGTAACACACATTCACTGATATATACACATAACATAACATATACTAAGTATATACACATCCGTACATCTCTAGTGCACTGCACATTGTACAATGTAACACATATTCACTGATATATACACATAACATAAAATATACTAAGTATAGATACATCCGTACATCTCTAGTGCACTGCACATTGTACAATGTAACACACATTCACTGATATATACACATAACATAACATATACTAAGTATATACACATCCGTACATCTCTAATGCACTGCACATTGTACAATGTAACACACATTCACTGATATATACACATAACATATACTAAGTATAGATACATCCGTACATCTCTAGTGCACTGCACATTGTACAATGTAACACATATTCACTGATATATACACATAACATAACATATACTAAGTATAGATACATCCGTACATCTCTAGTGCATTGCACATTGTACAATGTAACACACATTCAGTGATATATACACATAACATAACATATACTAAGTATAGATACATCCGTACATCTCTAATGCACTGCACATTGTACAATGTAACACACATTCACTGATATATACACATAACACAACATATACTAAGTTTAGATACATCCGTACATCTCTAGTGCACTGCACATTGTACAATGTAACACACATTCACTGATATATACACATAACACAACATATACTAAGTATAGATACATCCGTACATCTCTAGTGCACTGCACATTGTACAATGTAACACACATTCACTGATATATACACATAACATAACATATACTAAGTATATACACATCCGTACATCTCTAGTGCACTGCACATTATACAATGTAACACATATTCACTGATATATACACATAACATAACATATACTAAGTGTATACACATCCGTACATCTCTAGAGCACTGCACATTGTACAATGTAACACACATTCACTGATATATACACATAACATAACATATACTAAGTATATACACATCCGTACATCTCTAGTGCACTGCACATTATACAATGTAACACATATTCACTGATATATACACATAACATAACATATACTAAGTGTATACACATCCGTACATCTCTAGAGCACTGCACATTGTACAATGTAACACACATTCACTGATATATACACATAACATAACATATACTAAGTATATACACATCCGTACATCTCTAGTGCACTGCACATTATACAATGTAACACATATTCACTGATATATACACATAACATAACATATACTAAGTATATACACATCCGTACATCTCTAATACACTGCACATTGTACAATGTAACACACATTCACTGATATATACACATAACATAACATATACTAAGTATATACACATCCGTACATCTCTAGTGCACTGCACATTATACAATGTAACACATATTCACTGATATATACACATAACATAACATATACTAAGTATAGATACATTCGTACATCTCTAGTGCACTGCACATTATACAATGTAACACATATTCACTGATATATACACATAACATAACATATACTAAGTATAGATACATTCGTACATCTCTAATGCACTGCACATTGTACAATGTAATACATATTCACTGATATATACACATAACACAACATATACTAAGTATATACACATCCGTACATCTCTAGAGCACTGCACATTGTACAATGTAACACACATTCACTGATATATACACATAACACAACATATACTAAGTATAGATACATCCGTACATCTCTAGTGCACTGCACATTATACAATTTAACACACATTCACTGATATATACACATAACATACATATACTAAGTATATACACATCCGTACATCTCTAATGCACTGCACATTGTACAATGTAACACACATTCACTGATATATACACATAACACAACATATACTAAGTATAGATACATCCGTACATCTCTAGTGCACTGCACATTGTACAATGTAACACACATTCACTGATATATACACATAACATAACATATACTAAGTATATACACATCCTTACATCTCTAGTGCACTGCACATTATACAATGTAACACATATTTACTGATATATACACATAACATAACATATACTAAGTATAGATACATCCGTACATCTCTAATGCACTGCACATTGTACAATGTAACACATATTCACTGATATATACACATAACATAACATATACTAAGTATATACACAAAAAAAGTCCCCAAGTACCCCTGTTCATGTGTTCAGCTATAATGAAAACCTGGTCTGTTGGGATACTTGAGGACTGTGGTTGAGAAACAATGTTGTAGATGATCCACTTATATAGCCCATCTAGGAGTGTTTTTGTAACAATGTATAGTATTGCATATTTTTTTTAAATATTGTGCTGATTTTCAGACTCCTAACCAAGCCCCAACGTATTAGATGTAGACCCAGGTCTACAGGTTACTGGTGCTATTGTCTTTTCATATACTTGATTTTAGCTCATTATTTGTGCATAATCTTCTTTATAGTAGTGTCTATTACATGCAGTCCCTTTACTTTAAAAGGGACAGTCAACACTAAAATTGTTATTTTTAAAAAAAGTTTGATTACGCCTTTACTACCCATTCCCCAGCTTTTCACAACCAACATTGTTATATTAATATACTTTATAACATTTAAACCTCAAAAATTCTGCCTGTTTATAAGCCACTATAAACAGCCTCTTAATCACATGCTTTTTTATTTGCTTTTCACAACAGGAGACTTTTAGTTCATGTGGGCCATATAGATAACATTGTGCTCACACCCGTGGGTTGTGCGCAACACAGCTAAAATGCAAGTTAATAGATAATATAAAAAAGTCATGTGATCAGGGGGCTGTCAAAAGAGGCTTAGATTCAAGGTAATGACAGAGGTAAATAGTATATTAATATAACAGTGTTGGTTATGCAAAACTAGGGAATGGGTAATAAAGGGATGATCTATCTTTTTAAACAATAAAATGTTTTGAGTTGTCTGTCCCTTTAGGCTTACACTTTATACAAAATTTGGCCTTACTTCTTCGGCCTATGGTTTTTATCTTTAAATCTATGTTTCCATGTTTTAATAAATTATACTAGCTTGAAATAAATATAAAGAAATGAAAAATATACCAAATATAAGCCATGTCTCAATAAAAATGTAACTTATGTAAGATGAAACTTCTAACACTTTTCCATAATGTATTATACATGAGTTAATATTATTGTATAATTTATATTATTGTGTTTTATTTCATTTTATATTTCACAAGACTATACGGCAATTTCATGATGTTTTACTCCTTTTCTGTTATCCATGGAGCTACTAGTCTTTTGCAGAGCAGAATATACAGGGAGCTAGAACACAAGGTCTGGACAGATGTCTTGCAATGACATGGAGCCAGATTGGCAATACTATATAGTGCCGCTTTTTTTGCATAAAACATTCAATAGCCGAGTAATTCCCTTCCTGACAGAGCTTCCAACTAATTTTGGTTACTAAGAATAAGGTGCACCAATGTAATATGGAGATGACATTTGGACTGAGATGAACGAGATGTTTTGATTTTAGGTTTCTGTCTATTGAATGCAAAGCTATAATGTGTAATGCTAATACACATAATCCACTGTTATTTATTGGCCTAACACCAAATATGTGAGTATGCTGCTTGGAATAGGCAGTTTTTAAACCTGTTCAGTACTGTCCCAAGGTACAGAGCAGGTTGAAGGCCAAAGTTTGTCTAATGCAGTTCTGATTGCCATGGCAGGAGTGCCCAACAATATCAGTCTGTTGGACATGTCATCTGGCCTGTCATGTTTTTATTTGCAAGTGACCTGAGTCGAAAAAAAAAATGGGGAAGAAGTGACAGAATGTTGGACTGAAAGCTTATATTATTGCTTTGACAGTTTCACTCATCTAGAAGTAATGCAAAATGCAATTTATATTTATACTCTCTGACCCTCTGCACATAAAGTAAAACTATCTAATGATGAGCTATGGTAGAAAAAAAATAGTTCTCAATACAGATAGGATTTGTCTACACATTTGCTTTTCAATTACAATCAAAATAGAAACAAAACATCCAGTCAGCATTCATTTGATATTGAAATAATTATTTTTTATCAACGTGGCCCCTGGCTCATAGCTTTGACAAAATCTTCTTGGCATGCCATACACTTTTGCATTGTCATAACTGTATTTCCTCTCTAAAGGCCCCATTCATTATATTGTGGAAGGACAAGTTTCCCAACTAGGTAACCTGTCTCCCGCTCTTGGAGTTTGCATGGTATCAACTGCTTGCATCCCTGCCCGCTGCTCTTGAGCAACAAATTGAGCTAGATCAGGGCCTTTCAATCATCCCAACAAATCAGTCCAGGGTTATTAACCACCTCTGTCTCTAAGGTGTATGAGAGATTAGGAGACCACTGCTTCCAAATTTACGGGTGCAAGATTCTGTGACCTGGCAAAGTTTGAAAGTTGTTTAGGCAAAAGCGATTTTGGAGAAGTGTTTGCAGCTAATTAAATAAAACATAGAGTACTGGGAACAAACAGCAACATCAACATTTTGGAAGTTATACTGATATTGCATTTATAATTTGATTTTAAATGTTTCACATATAAAGTGTTTGATATTGACCAGGCTGACTGATGGAATAGAAATGTACTATATAAGATTAAAAATCATTCTCTCTGGTATATTGGGACATAAAAGTGGATTATACTAAACAAATACAATTTTTCTAATCTATTGATACATTAATCAAAAGCCCAAACATCTGCGACACCTTGCATCCTGGTTCCCAATTATTCTTCAAGCCAACACCTGGGAAAAACTACAAGCTAAAATGTAGGATTCCTAGAAAATGAATAAACCTCAGTGGAAACCCATGTCAAAGTTTAAAGGGTCAGTTAACACTAAAATTGTTATTGTTTTAAAAAAATAGATAACGTCTTTACTACCTATTCCCCAGCTTTGTACAACCTCCTTTATAGCATTCAAACCTCTACATTTTTGCCTGTTTCTAAGCCACTATAGACAGCCTCTTAATCACATGCTTTTTTATCTGCTTTTCACAACAGAAGACTGCTAGTTCATGTGGGCCATATAGATAACATTGTGCTCACTCCCATGGGTTCTGCACAACACAGGTATATGCAAGTTAATAGATAATAAATAAAATATCATGTGATAAGGGGGCTGTCAAAAGAGGCTTAGATACAAGGGGGCCTATTTATTAAAGGTCTTGCGGACCTAATCCGACAGTGCAGATCAGGTCCGCAAGACCTTGCTGAATGAGGAGAGCAATATGCTCTCCGCATTTAACATTGCACCAGCAGCTCACAAGAGCTTCTGGTGCAATGCCGCCCCCTACTGACTCACGGCCGGAGGTGTCAATAAACCCGATTGTACTCGATCGGATTGATTTCCGGCGATTCCTGTCTGCCTCATCAGAGAAGACGGACAGGGTCTTTAGACTGCTGCTTCATAACTGGTGTTTCTGGCGAGTCTGAAGACTCACCAGAAACACGGGCCCACAAGCTCCGTTCGGAGCTTGATAAATGGGCCCCAATGTATTCACAGAAGTTAAAAGTATATTAATACAACCATGTTGGTTATGCAAAACTGGGCAAGGGGTAATTAAGGGATTATCTATCTTTTTAAACAATAACCAATTTTGAGTTGATTGTAAGCACCAAGCTAATCCTGAACATTCTGTTCAAGGGGTGGAGGAGCTATATTTAGCTTAAGCATCCTTAAAAGCAACAATTCCTCACAGCCTTTTACTGTAAATATTTTGTACATTTTTTTAAAACGCTGTATCCAACTATACTGTCACTCATCCACCTTTATCATTATCATATAAAAGGGACAGATTATTAGAGAAAGCATTTATTTACTTGTTCTTTGTGTTCCAGGTAAAACTTACAATGATAAAGTGACATTGAACTTCACAGACATAACCAATTTCCCATGCAGAAATATGTAGAGCTATATCTGTTGCTACAGATAGGGTCAGTAATTGCACAAGGATGCTAAAGCTGTCAAATACAGGGAGTGCAGAATTATTAGGCAAATGAGTATTTTGACCACATCATCCTCTTTATGCATGTTGTCTTACTCCAAGCTGTATAGGCTCGAAAGCCTACTACCAATTAAGCATATTAGGTGATGTGCATCTCTGTAATGAGAAGGGGTGTGGTCTAATGACATTAACACCCTATATAAGGTGTGCATAATTATTAGGCAACTTCCTTTCCTTTGGCAAATGGGTCAAAAGAAGGACTTGACAGGCTCAGAAAAGTAAAAAATAGTGAGATATCTTGCAGAGGGATGCAGCACTCTTAAATTGCAAAGCTTCTGAAGCGTGATCATCGAACAATCAAGCGTTTCATTCAAAATAGTCAACAGGGGTCGCAAGAAGCGTGTGGAAAAACCAAGGCGCAAAATAACTGCCCATGAACTGAGAAAAGTCAAGCGTGCAGCTGCCAAGATGCCACTTGCCACCAGTTTGGCCATATTTCAGAGCTGCAACATCACTGGAGTGCCCAAAAGCACAAGGTGTGCAATACTCAGAGACATGGCCAAGGTAAGAAAGGCTTAAAGACCACCACCACTGAACAAGACACACAAGCTGAAACGTCAAGACTGGGCCAAGAAATATCTCAAGACTGATTTTTCTAAGGTTTTATGGACTGATGAAATGAGAGTGAGTCTTGATGGGCCAGATGGATGGGCCCGTGGCTGGATTGGTAAAGGGCAGAGAGCTCCAGTCCGACTCAGACGCCAGCAAGGTGGAGGTGAAGTACTGGTTTGGGCTGGTATCATCAAAGATGAGCTTGTGGGGCCTTTTCGGGTTGAGGATGGAGTCAAGCTCAACTCCCAGTCCTACTGCCAGTTTCTGGAAGACACCTTCTTCAAGCAGTGGTACAGGAAGAAGTCTGCATCCTTCAAGAAAAACATGATTTTCATGCAGGACAATGCTCCATCACACGCGTCCAAGTACTCCACAGCGTGGCTGGCAAGAAAGGGTATAAAAGAAGAAAATCTAATGACATGGCCTCCTTGTTCACCTGATCTGAACCCCATTGAGAACCTGTGGTCCATCATCAAATGTGAGATTTACAAGGAGGGAAAACAGTACACCTCTCTGAACAGTGTCTGGGAGGCTGTGGTTGCTGCTGCACGCAATGTTGATGGTGAACAGATCAAAACACTGACAGAATCCATGGATGGCAGGCTTTTGAGTGTCCTTGCAAAGAAAGGTGGCTATATTGGTCACTGATTTGTTTTTGTTTTGTTTTTGAATGTCAGAAATGTATATTTGTGAATGTTGAGATGTTATATTGGTTTCACTGCTAAAAATAAATAATTGAAATGGGTATATATTTGTTTTTTGTTAAGTTGCCTAATAATTATGCACAGTAATAGTCACCTGCACACACAGATATCCCCCTAAAATAGCTAAAACTAAAAACAAACTAAAAACTACTTCCAAAAATATTCAGCTTTGATATTAATGAGTTTTTTGGGTTCATTGAGTACATGGTTGTTGTTCAATAATAAAATTAATCCTCAAATATACAACTTGCCTAATAATTCTGCACTCCCTGTAGTCATCGTCATCAGTGTTATAGGAAAGAGTGTCTTGAATATCTTGTTTAAATGAGGGGAGTGAGAAATGAGAAAACAAAGTTAAAGGGACAGTCAAGCATAAATTAAACTTTCATTATTCAGATAGGACTTTTAATTTTAATTGACTTTCCAATCTACTTTTATGATCAAATTTGCTTTTTTCTCTTGGTATTCTTAGTTTAAACTAAACATAGGTAGGCTCATAAGCTAATTTCTAAGCCTTTGAGGGCTGCCTCTTATCACATGCTTTGTAAATCTCTTTTCAACACAAAGAGACAGAAAGTACATGTGGGCTATATAGATAACACTGTGTTCAGGCACAGAAAGTTATTTAAGATCTAGCACAAAACAATGCTAAATTTAAGACATTAGATAATAAACAGTCACAGTCATGTGATCAGGGGGCTGGAAGAAGGTTCCTAGATACAAGGTAATCACAAAGGTAAAAAGTACATTAATATAACTGTGTTGGTTATGCAAAACTGGGGAATGAATAAAACAATAACAATTCTATGGTTGACTGTCCTTTTAATGTGATGAAGTAATGATAGGACTCTCTGGGAGTTCTCCTGGGTAATTTAAATGATACAGGGCATTTACATTTTTAATTTTTTTTCTACTGGGACCTGACATTTAGGCCTAGATTTAGAGTTCGGCGGTAGCCGTCAAAACCAGCGTTAGAGGCTCCTAACGCTGGTTTTGGGCGCCCGCTGGTATTTGTTGTCAGTGATTAAAGGGTCTAACGCTCACTTTTCAGCCGCGACTTTTCCATACCGCAGATCCCCCTACGCCATTTGCGTAGCCTATCTTTTCAATGGGATCTTTCTAACGCCGGTATTTAGAGTCGTTTCTGCAGTGAGCGTTAGAGCTCTAACGACAAGATTCCAGCCGCCTGAAAATAGCAGGAGTTAAGAGCTTTCTGGCTAACGCCGGTTTATAAAGCTCTTAACTACTGTACCCTAAAGTACACTAACACCCATAAACTACCTATGTACCCCTAAACCGAGGTCCCCCCACACCGCCGCCACTCGATAAAAAATTTTAACCCCTAATCTGCCGACCGCCACCTACGTTATATTTATGTACCCCTAATCTGCTGCCCCTAACCCCGCCGACCCCTATATTATATTTATTCACCCCTAACCTGCCCCCCACAACGTCGCCGCCAGCTACTTACAATAATTAACCCCTAATCTTCCGACCGCAAATCGCCGCCACCTACGTTATCCCTATGTACCCCTAATCTGCTGCCCCTAACACCGCCGACCCCTATATTATATTTATTAACCCCTAATCTGCCCCCCTCAACGTCGCCGACACCTGCCTACACTTATTAACCCCTAATCTGCCGAGCGGACCTGAGCGCTACTATAATAAAGTTATTAACCCCTAATCCGCCTCACTAACCCTATCATAAATAGTATTAACCCCTAATCTGCCCTCCCTAACATCGCCGACACCTACCTTCAATTATTAACCCCTAAACTTCCGATCGGAGCTCACCGCTATTCTAATAAATGGATTAACCCCTAAAGCTAAGTCTAACCCTAACACTAACACCCCCCTAAGTTAAATATAATTTTTATCTAACGAAATAAATTAACTCTTATTAAAAACTTATTCCTATTTAAAGCTAAATACTTACCTGTAAAATAAATCCTAATATAGCTACAATATAAATTATAATTATATTATAGCTATTTTAGGATTAATATTTATTTTACAGGCAACTTTGTAATTATTTTAACCAGGTACAATAGCTATTAAATAGTTAAGAACTATTTAATAGTTACCTAGTTAAAATAATAACAAATTTACCTGTAAAATAAATCCTAACCTAAGTTATAATTAAACCTAACACTACCCTATCAATAAAATAATTAAATAAACTACCTACAATTACCTACAATTAACCTAACACTACACTATCAATAAATTAATTAAACACAATTGCTACAAATAAATACAATTAAATAAACTAGCTAAAGTACAAAAAATAAAAAAGAACTAAGTTACAGAAAATAAAAAAATATTTACAAACATAAGAAAAATATTACAACAATTTTAAACTAATTACACCTACTCTAAGCCCCCTAATAAAATAACAAAGCCCCCCAAAATAAAAAATTCCCTACCCTATTCTAAATTAAAAAAGTTACAAGCTCTTTTACCTTACCAGCCCTGAACAGGGCCCTTTGCGGGTCATGCCCCAAGAATTTCAGCTCTTTTGCCTGTAAAAGAATAAATACAATACCCCCCCCCCCAACATTACAACCCACCACCCACATACCCCTAATCTAACCCAAACCCCCCTTAAATAAACCTAACACTAAGCCCCTGAAGATCTTCCTACCTTGTCTTCACCATCCAGGTATCACCGATCCGTCCTGGCTCCAAGATCTTCATCCAACCCAAGCGGGGGTTGGCGATCCATAATCTGGTGCTCCAAAGTCTTCCTCCTATCCGGCAAGAAGAGGACATCCGGACCGGCAAACATCTTCTCCAAGCGGCATCTTCGATCTTCTTCCATCCGGTGCGGAGCGGGTCCATCTTGAAGCAGGCGACGCGGATCCATCCTCTTCTTCCGATGTCTCCCGACTAATGACGGTTCCTTTAAGGGACGTCATCCAAGATGGCGTCCCTCGAATTCCGATTGGCTGATAGGATTCTATCAGCCAATCGGAATTAAGGTAGGAATTTTCTGATTGGCTGATGGAATCAGCCAATCAGAATCAAGTTCAATCTGATTGGCTGATCCAATCAGCCAATCAGATTGAGCTCGCATTCTATTGGCTGTTCCGATCAGCCAATAGAATGCGAGCTCAATCTGATTGGCTGATGGGATCGGCCAATCGGATTGAACTTGAATCTGATTGGCTGATTCCATCAGCCAATCAGAAAATTCCTACCTTAATTCCGATTGGCTGATAGAATCCTATCAGCCAATCGGAATTCGAGGGACGCCATCTTGGATGACGTCCCTTAAAGGAACCGTCATTAGTCGGGAGACATCGGAAGAAGAGGATGGATCCGCGTCGCCTGCTTCAAGATGGACCCGCTCCGCACCGGATGGAAGAAGATCGAAGATGCCGCTTGGAGAAGATGTTTGCCGGTCCGGATGTCCTCTTCTTGCCGGATAGGAGGAAGACTTTGGAGCACCGGATTATGGATCGCCAACCCCCGCTTGGGTTGGATGAAGATCTTGGAGCCAGGACGGATCGGTGATACCTGGATGGTGAAGACAAGGTAGGAAGATCTTCAGGGGCTTAGTGTTAGGTTTATTTAAGGGGGGTTTGGGTTAGATTAGGGGTATGTGGGTGGTGGGTTGTAATGTTGGGGGGGGGGGTATTGTATTTATTCTTTTACAGGCAAAAGAGCTGAAATTCTTGGGGCATGCCCCGCAAAGGGCCCTGTTCAGGGCTGGTAAGGTAAAAGAGCTTGTAACTTTTTTAATTTAGAATAGGGTAGGGAATTTTTTATTTTGGGGGGCTTTGTTATTTTATTAGGGGGCTTAGAGTAGGTGTAATTAGTTTAAAATTGTTGTAATATTTTTCTTATGTTTGTAAATATTTTTTTATTTTCTGTAACTTAGTTCTTTTTTATTTTTTGTACTTTAGCTAGTTTATTTAATTGTATTTATTTGTAGCAATTGTGTTTAATTAATTTATTGATAGTGTAGTGTTAGGTTAATTGTAGGTAATTGTAGGTAGTTTATTTAATTATTTTATTGATAGGGTAGTGTTAGGTTTAATTATAACTTAGGTTAGGATTTATTTTACAGGTAAATTTGTTATTATTTTAACTAGGTAACTATTAAATAGTTCTTAACTATTTAATAGCTATTGTACCTGGTTAAAATAATTACAAAGTTGCCTGTAAAATAAATATTAATCCTAAAATAGCTATAATATAATTATAATTTATATTGTAGCTATATTAGGATTTATTTTACAGGTAAGTATTTAGCTTTAAATAGGAATAAGTTATTTAATAAGAGTTAATTTATTTCGTTAGATAAAAATTATATTTAACTTAGGGGGGTGTTAGTGTTAGGGTTAGACTTAGCTTTAGGGGTTAATCCATTTATTAGAATAGCGGTGAGCTCCGATCGGAAGTTTAGGGGTTAATAATTGAAGGTAGGTGTCGGCGATGTTAGGGAGGGCAGATTAGGGGTTAATACTATTTATGATAGGGTTAGTGAGGCGGATTAGGGGTTAATAACTTTATTATAGTAGCGCTCAGGTCCGCTCGGCAGATTAGGGGTTAATAAGTGTAGGTAGGTGTCGGCGACGTTGTGGGGGGCAGATTAGGGGTTAATAAATATAACATAGGGGTCGGCG
Source organism: Bombina bombina (assembly GCF_027579735.1). Taxonomy (NCBI): domain Eukaryota; kingdom Metazoa; phylum Chordata; class Amphibia; order Anura; family Bombinatoridae; genus Bombina; species Bombina bombina. Next base: position 611,546,733 of record NC_069504.1, on the reverse strand, counting down.
ATGTTAGGGCAGCAGATTAGGGGTACATAGGGATAACGTAGGTGGCGGCGTTTTACGGAGCGGCAGATTAGGGGTTAAAAGTGTAATGCAGGGGTCAGCGATAGCGTGGGCGGCAGATTAGGGGTTATTAAGTGTAAGGCTAGGGGTGTTTAGACTCGGGGTACATGTTAGAGTGTTAGGTGCAGACGTAGGAAGTGTTTCCCCATAGGAAACAATGGGGCTGCGTTAGGAGCTGAACGCTGCTTTTTTGCAGGTGTTAGGTTTTTTTTCAGCTCAAACAGCCCCATTGTTTCCTATGGGAGAATCGTGCACGAGCACGTTTTTGATGCCGGCCGCGTCCGTAAGCAGCTCTGGTATCGAGAGTTGCATTTGCGGTAAAAATGCTCTACGCTCCTTTTTTGGAGCCTAACGCAGCATTTGTTTGAACTCTCGATACCAGAGTTAAATTTATGGTGCGGCCAGAAAAAAACCCGCGGAGCGTTAACAGCCCTTTTACCGCCGAACTCTAAATCTAGGCCTTAGTGTGGTATTCTAAAAATCACTAAACTGCTCTTAAACATCAGTAATAATAAAGAACCAAGATATTTATTTATTTAATTGATTTTAAAAAGTAGGTTTTAAAATGTAGACTGTTCATGCATCCATTGTTTGCTTGCTCGCTCCATTCACATTATTTTTGTTTAGTGTAGTATAAGTGTTTTCTAATAGTTTATTTAAAGGGGCAGTAAATGCCTTGATATTATCATATAAAGAGTGAGATTACAAGTGGAGCACTAATAATAGCACAGGCGCAAAAAGCAGTATCGCTTGACTGCGCTATTATTAGCGAACAACTTGATATTACAAGTCTATGATAAAATGCCATTTAGCGCACCAGACTTCACTGACGAGCAACCTATACTTTCAATGGATACTGCGCATGTGCTAAATCAGGCTCAGATCAAGTTGAAAGTAAGAAATTGCGCACAAGTGAAAGCCAAAAAAGCACCTGAAGAATTAGCGCCACCTGAGATCTGAAGTAAAGTGTAAAGCTACAAATAAAAGCTTCACAAAAAAAATCAAATACACATTAAAATAAAGTATTACACTCACATATATGCATGTTTATAAAAATATGCATATGTAAATAGCATTTCACATTTATTAACAGTGATTTAAAGGGATATGGTATATGACAAGGGGTTGGACTGGTAAGGGCTTAAAACTGTATATATATATATAAAGTGGGGAAAAAAAGTATTTAGTCAGCCACCAATTGTGCAAGTTCTCCCACTTAAGAAGATGAGAGAGGCCTGTAATTTTCATCATAGGTATACCTCAACTATGAGAGACAAAATGTGGAAACAAATCCAGACAATCACATTGTCTGATTTGGAAATAATTTATTTGCATATTATGGTAGAAAATAAGTATTTGGTCACCTACAAACAAACATGATTTCTGGCTCTCACAGACCTGTATCTTCTTATTTAAGAGGCTCCTCTGTCCTCCACTCATTACCTGTATTAATGGCACCTGTTTGAACTTGTTATCAGTATAAAAGACACCTGTCCACCACCTCAAACAGTCACACTCCAAACTCCACTATGGTGAGCTGTCAAAGGACACCAGAAACAAAATTGTAGACCTGCACCAGGCTGGGAAGACTGAATCTGCAATAGACAAGCAGCTTGGTGTGAAGAAATCAACTGTGGGAGCAATAATTAGAAAATGGAAGACATACAAGACCATTGATAATCTCCCTCGATCTAAGGCTCCACGCAAGATCTCACCTTGTGGGGTCAAAATGATCACAAGAACGGTGAGCAAACACCCCAGAACCACACGGGGCGACCTAGTGAATGACCTGCAGAGAGCTGGCACCAACGTAACAAAGGCTACCATCAGTAACACACTACGCCGCCAGGGACTCAGATCCTGCAGTTGCAGACGTGTCCCCCTGCTTAAGCGAGTATATGTCCGGGCCCATCTGAAGTATGCTAGAGAGCATTTGGATGATCCAGAAGCAGATTGGGAGAATGTCATATGGTCAGATGAAACCAAAGTAGAACTGTTTGGTAGAAACACAACTCGTCGTGTTTGGAGGAGAGAGAATGCTGAGTTGCAACCAAAGAACACCATACCTACTGTGAAGCATGGGGGTGGCAACATCATGCTTTGGGGCTGTTTCTTTGCAAAGGGAACAGCATGATTGATCCATGAACATGAAAGAATGAATGGGGCCATGTATCATGAGATTTTGAGTGCAAACCTCTTTCCATCAGCAAGGGCATTGAAGATGAAACGTGGTTGGGTCTTTTAGCATGACAATGATCCCAAACACACCGCCCGGGCAACAAAGGAGTGGCTTCGTAAGAAGCATTTCAAGGTCCTGGAGTGGCCTAGCCAGTCTCCAGATCTCAACCCCATAGAAAACCTTTGGAGGGAGTAGAAAGTCGGTGTTGCCCAGCGACAGCCCCAAAACATCACTGCTCTAGAGGAGATCTGCATGCAGGAATGGGCCAACATAGCAGCAACAGTGTGTGACAACCTTGTGAAGACTTACAGAAAACATTTGACCTCTGTCATTGCCAACAAAGGATATATAACAAAGTATTGAGATGAACTTTTGATATTGACCAAATACTTATTTTCCACCATAATATGCAAATAAATTATTTCCAAATCAGACAATGTGATTGTCTGGATTTGTTTCCACATTTTGTCTCTCATATAGTTGAGGTATACCTATGATGAAAATTACAGGCCTCTCTCATCTTCTTAAGTGGGAGAACTTGCACAATTGGTGGCTGACTAAATACTTTTTTGCCCCACTGTATTTTGAATTATATAAGCCACTAGTAGCTCTATATACTGTATATAAGTGTGGTGTTTGTTTATAGTTGTGCAGGCCATCCACAGCATATGTGTGTATGCTGCTGAACAGTAATAAATTTTCCTGCAAACATAATTTGATAATGAAAGGATATTTAAATATAAATTATTAAAATGTGAAAGCATATGTGCACATTTCAATTGAACTATAATGTTTCTTGCAATAAATGTCCCAAAATAATGTTCTAATAAATTATTTACTACATCATCTATCTTTAATGAATTCTATAAAATATAATTTCTTCTAAATGTATATGTAATGAAAATGAAAAATGAAATAAGTATAACACTCATGAGTGTGAAAATGGTTTTCTTTCATTAATACATGCTTAACACGTGTGCTTGTGATTGTCTAGTAATGTATGACTTTAAATGAATGCAAGCATACAAGAGACATGAGTAAGAGCCCAACATAGGGCTTGAAAGTTTTCATTGTCTTCTTTCCCATGATGTAGAAGCAATAAAGAAATGTTATTTTTTTATGGATTCTATTGTTTTTCATTGCACAAGCATACAAAAGTAATGAGCCTTATGGGGGTGATTTATCAAGCTGAGGCGGACAGGGGGCTGAATTCCTCTGGCAGAATTCAGCATTGCACACAAGCACTTTTTTGCGCTTGCGTGCAATTCCTCCCCTTGCCCGCGCACAGCCAATCACGCATGGGCAGGAGCTGTCAATCTCCCCGGTCGGACTAGACCACGGAGATTGAAATTCGCCACCTAAGAGCTGGATAAAAGGTAGGGAAGCGCTTGTTAAATATGGTGTGCAGGTTCTCTTGATAAATCGCCCCTTAGTGTTCAATTACACATTGTTTGCAAGCAATAGTTGTAAAACCATATATGGTGATAAACAATGGTGAATTCAATGATTGAACTATTACATATTAACTATTGTTCACTGACATAAATGTTGGATATGAAGTTTCTAACTAAATATAGCAGGGGTCATCAATTGTGGACCTCCAGAGGGTTTGAAAACACATTTCCCATGATGCTCTGTCAGCACGTCAGCTGACTGAGCATCATGGGAAATGTAGTTCCAAAACCCCTGGAGGGCCACAATTGTTGATCCCTGATATCTAGTATTAAACCATTGTTAAGAGCTAATAATTCCATTATTGTATTAACCATTGCTTAAAACCATATATGGTAATCAACATATTCTTCAATATTTATCTTATTAAACAATTGTTAAGATGTAATGATTAAATTATCCTTAAAAACTTTATTTACAACCATATATGGGTGGTTTTTTTTTAAACAATCTATTTAATTGAACACTTGTTAAGAGCAAATAAGTATCATTACTTGTACACAAGCCTCGTAACTTACCAGGAAATCACAAGATGTTGGAAACACTTTTTAAAGAAAGAAGGCCTTTAATCAAAAGTGGAAACATGTTAAAACTATAATTGTTTCAAATGTATGTGCAACATAAGAAATTTTAATAAAACATATGTAAGAAACAAACACAGGAATTATGTCAAATCTTTTTATTAAGATATGTAGATGAAGAATTTGACAACACCAAAATACTGTCAATTTTTTTAATTAAGACATTTAAATAAGAAGACAACATAAGTTTCATGTCAAATTTTTTTCAGAAAACATTTAATGAAGAAGATGACACAAGATTCATGTAAAAAAATGTTTATATTTGGATGATATCTAAGTTTAACAATTCAATGGCATACTATTCATCCATTACAGTATTTTTAAAACTGAGGCATTACATTTCTTGCAAAGCAAAAAATAATATAAAAGCCAATGTGAACAAAGCATTCCAATCTCAAATATTCAAAACATTCAAAGACAATGCAAGAGAATAAGAAAAAAACACAGAACATGTTTATTTTATATGGGCAACCACTGAAACAAATTTAAATAGATGCCTCAATTTTCTAAGATAATCACTATTATATCAAACGCAAATCTTAATAAAGTTACAAGTAAATAAATCATCATCATTAATATTGATGAAGTGAAAAAAATAAAATAAAAAAAATATTTATATTATCACCGACCTCGATCTTCACATATTCCAAACTGAGATGTAACCAAAGGTCAGGCCCGCAACCAATCAGTGGGGAGTACTCCGCTTTGAATAGCAGTGTAGGAAAAGTACGATTTCTGTAAAAGAAAAACATATTGAAGTTGGTTCAATAATGGCAAAGATAAAATATCCTCTTTCCATTTATACAAAAATAATTTTACATGTGGATCTGAAATCATTTGTAATTCATATTCTATGTTCTATTATTATTTGTAATTGCATTTTTTAACAAATTCGGTAATACTGGGACATGATGGCAATTTCCAATATTGAAATACTAAATTATAACCCACTACAATCACTGTATTAATTAAGAGGGAATTTCTGTCCATCTTTTGTTTAAAGTAAATTTTAATATGCAAAAAACTATTTAACCAGAAGTTCACTCTGTTCCAGAACCTGGCGACCTTAGGACATGTCCACAGACAATGCATAATATCAGTCTTTGTTTCAGTCATAAGAGCACCTAAAATATTTATCAGAACATTCCTTACTCCACTTAGACGTAAGTAAATGAGTAATATACGAATAATAATAATTAATTTTACATGTGACTTCCTACAAACTACCAAACTTATACTCTGTTTAACATTTTGATATTCAATACGTTGTAATCTCTCATACTTAAATCCTATTGGCTGTTCAAATCAGCCAATAAGATTTTAGAAGCTCTCATCCTATCGGTTGATTTGATTTTGAAGAATCAAATCAGCCAATTGAAACGGCTACCTTGCATTCAACTTCAGTGTACAGCAGTGACCGTATGAAGAGGACGCTCCTCGCAGGATGGGATCGGCTTCCAGGATGGCTCTGCTCCGCGCCGCCGGGATGAAGAGAGCAGACGCCCCCGGAATGGATGAAGATATCGCTGCCTGGATAAAGACTTCTCGCCGCCTGGATGGAGATGGATGTCCGGACTTCAGGAACCATGAGTAGATATTCTAGGGTTTGTGTTAGTTTTTTTTTTTAGATTAGAGCTTTGGGCTTTTATAAAAGAGCTAAATGCCCTTTTAAAGAAAGTGAAAAAGAGCTGAATGCTCTTTTAAGGGCAATACCCATACAAATGCCCCTTTAGGGGCAATGGGTAGCTTAGGTTTTTGCGGGGGGTTGGTTGGGTGGTGGGTTTTACTGTTGGGGAGACTTTGTATTTTTTTACAGATAAAAGAGCTGTTTAACTTAGGGCAATGCCCTACAAAAGGTCCTTTTAAGGGCTATTGGTAGTTTATTGTAGACTAGGGGTGTTTTTATTTTGGGGGGCTTCTTATTTTTATAGGGTTATTAGATAAGGTGTAATTGTTTTTATTTTTGATAATTTTGCTTATTATTTGTTGTAGGTTTAGTGTTTTGTTTTTTTTGTAATTTAGTGTTTATTATTTTTTTCAAAAACAAATCAGTAAAGGACTGATAGAAGAGTACAAATGTAGCACTCATGAACGTTATAAGAAAATATCAAATCACAGCAAAGAATAAAAAATGACATAAAACGTAACTTTTACTTAAGTGGTTAAAAAAACTGAGGGTATATGTATAACGTTAAAATTAGCACATGTCTACTGAGGCTGGGCTAAATAAATTTGTAACCCTATTATAATTAGAAACCCAAGGGGTCTCAATAGTACCTAATAGGTAAGCAACTTGGAGGATTTGTTGTAAATACTAATCTGCTATCGACCAGAATGAAAGTCTGTGAATTATATAGATGGATAAGATAGTATAAAAGTCTATGATAAAAGGCCATTTAGCGCACCTATTAGTTCAGGTTTTTTTTAATTTGTAATTTAGTTTTTTTTAATTGGTAGTATTTTTTAAATTTTATTAGAATAGTAATGTTAGTTTAATTTATCATTTAATGTTAGGTTTATTTTTATTTCACAGGTAAGTTTTTATTTATTTAAATATAGTTATATTGTAATTTTATTAAAGTTAGGGGGTGTTAGGTTGGGGTTAATAGTTTCATTTATTGTTTTACAATGTGGGAGGCTAGAGGTTTAGGGGTTAATAGGTTTATTTAGTGACAGCGATGTGGGAGGCCGGAGGGTAGGGGTTAATAGGTTTATTTAGTGGTGGCAATGTTGGAGGCCGGAGGTTTAGTGGTTAATAACTTTATTCTAGTAATGGCGATGTTGGAGGCCGGAGGTTTAGGGGTTAATAACTTTATTATAGTGGTGGCGATGTCGGGGAGCAGCGGATTAGGGGTTAATATATTTAAATAGTGTTGACGATGGGTGGTCAGATTCTGGGTTATTAGATTTATTTAATAGTCGCAATGTGGGTGAGCAGCAGATTAGGTGTTAATATGTTTTAAATAGTGTTTGCGATGCAGGACGGCGGTGGTTTAGGGGTTAATAGGCAGTTTATGGGTGTTAGTGTACTTTTCTAACAGTTTAGTTATGAGTTTTGCGAAACATTTTTGTTTCTCAAAATCCATAACTATTGCTCTCAGATGGCAGTATGGATCGTGTCGGTATAGGCTGTAACGCAAAATTTTTAGCCTCAACGCACATCCTGTAATATCGGTGCTATGAAAATCCCGCACAAAAATATCAATTTTTTGAGTGTGGAATGCACGTTCCGTTACAGGCTAAAATGCTTGCAGTATAGCTATACCGACACGACTCGCAATATGCGTTCCTGGTCATTACGCTGGAATGGCCATTTTTTTCAGCGTCAAAAGCCGTTCTGCAACCCTGCATATGCATAACTTAGGCGCTTCTATAGACATGTTCTTCATATACCCGACAGGAGTTATATTAAGATGTGTTATTTGTTTTGTTTTTTTAAAGATTTTAATATGTTTAAAAATAATATATAATAATTATCAACATAGAGAATAATAAATTATATTAAAGGGACAGTAAAGTCAAAATCATACCTTCATGATTCGGATCGAGCATGTCATTTTAAACAACTTTTCATTTTACTTCTATTATCAAATTTGTTTTGTTCTTTTGGAATACTTTGTTGAAGAGTAAACCTCATAGCACTTCAGGAGCATGCCCATGTCTTTAGCAGCCTATGGCAGCAGTATTTGTAACTTTTTATAACATTTTTAAAAACAATGTTGCAAACACTACTTCCATAGACTGCTATAAATATATATTAATAATTATTAAACATAATTTAAAATGTAAATAATTATTATAATGATTTATTAAAATATTTAAGAACCTCAAAATTTATTATTTATATTTATTTGAAATATTTTTTTAACATTTTATATGAAATAAATACATAACACACTCTTATATAACTCCTGTCGGGTTTAGCACACATTCAAAACAGGAGTTATATTAAGATCCGTTATTTGTTCTTTTTTTTTAAAGATTTTAATATGTTTAAAAATAATATATATATAAAATGATAATAATTATCAACATAGAGAGTCATAATATATATATGTATGTGTGGCTATGTATATGTATGTATGTATGCACATACAAACACGTATATGTATGTACAGTATGTATATATGCACACATATATGCATGCATGCACATATATATGTACACATACCAATACACCCACACACATATATACATATAAATAAAAAAAGTATTTAGTCAGCCACCAATTGTGCAAGTTCTCCCACTTAAGAAGATGAGAGAGGCCTGTAATTTTCATCATAGGTATACCTCAACTATGAGAGACAAAATGTGGAAACAAATCCAGAAAATCACATTGTCTGATTAGGAAAGAATTTATTTGCATATTATGGTGGAAAATAAGTATATGGTCACTTACAAACAAGCAAGATTTCTGGCTCTCACAGACCTGTATCTTCTTGTTTAAAAGTCTCATCTGTCCTCCATTCATTACATGTATTAATGGCACCTGTTTGAACTTGTTATCAGTATAAAAGACACCTGTCCACAACCTCAAACAGTCACACTCCAAACTCCACTATGGTGAAGACCAAATAGCTGTCGAAGGACACCAGAAACAAAATTGTAGACCTGCACCTGGCTGGTAAGACTGAATCTGCAATAGGCAAGCAGCTTGGTGTGAAGAAATCAAGTGTGGGAGCAATAATTATAAAATGGAAGACATACAAGACCACTGATAATCTCCCTCGATCTGGGGCTCCACGCAAGATCTCACTCCGTGGGGTCAAAATGATCACAAGAACGGTGAGCAAACATCCCAGAACCACACTGGGGGACCTAGTGAATGACCTGCAGAGAGCTGGGACCAACATAACAAAGGCTACGCTGTCAGGAACTCAGATCCTGCAGTGCCAGATGTGTCCCCCTGCTTAAGCCATTACATGTCCGGGCCCGTCAGAAGTATGCTAGAGAGCATATGGATGATCCAGAAGCGGATTGGGAGAATGTCATATGGTCAGATGAAACCAAAGTAGAACTGTTTGGTAGAAACACAACTCATCGTGTTTGGAGGAGAGAGAATGCTGAGTTGCAACCAAAGAACACCATACCTACTGTGAAGCATGGGGGTGGCAACATCATGCTTTGGGGCTGTTTCTCAGCAAAGGGAACAGGACGACTGATCCGTGTACATGAAAGAATGAATGGGGCCATGTATCGTGAGATTTTGAGTGCAAACCTCCTTCCATCAGCAAGGGCATTGAAGATGAAACGTGGGTGGGTCTTTCAGCATGACAATGATCCCAAACACACCGCCGGGTAATGAAGGAGTGGCTTCGTAAGAAGCATTTCAAGGTCCTGGAGTGGCCTAGTCAGTCTCCAGATCTCAACCCCATAGAAAACCTTTGGAGGGAGTTGAAAGTCCATGTTGCCCAGCGACAGCCCCTAAACATCACTGCTCTAGAGGAGATCTGCATGCAGGAATGGGCCAACATACCAGCAACAGTGTGTAACAACCTTGTAAAGACTTACAGAAAACATTTGACCTCTGTCATTGCCAACAAAGGATATATAACAAAGTATTGAGATGAACTTTTGATATTGACCAAATACTTATTTTCCGCCATAATTTGCAAATAAATTCTTTCCAAATCAGACAATGTGATTGTCTGGATTTGTTTCCACATTTTGTCTCTCATAGTTGAGTTATACCTATGATGAAAATTACAGGCCTCTCTCATCTTCTTAAGTGGGAGAACTTGCACAATTGGTGGCTGACTAAATACTTTTTTGCCCCACTGTATGTCGTCATTAACTAATAGCAATAATAAATCCCTAAATAGTTGTGTTTGAAAACTAAAACACAGGTTATGCATATAATACATGTGTATGCCACTGATGCAGCTTTTATTAGAGAAATTTCAGATTATACAAACATTCTATTGCAAATAAAAGAGGACACTTGCAAATTTTTAATATTTTGAAACATATTTATTTTTATTGATGATTCAAAGAGGACTACAAAAATGAAAAAAAGTATAACTCAAATATCTCATAAAGTTTGTACTGGTAATCCAGGCCACTTTTTGCACATAAAAGGTGACAAATAGATGTTTGCATGCAATTGATATACAAATTGCTGAAGTTAGTGCATCTGAGTCTTTTGTTTGTGCGCAATTTACTTTCAACTTGTAATTTGTGCACTAACCTACCCGCATTAAAAGTTTACCTTGAGCGTTGTTTGTTCGCAAAGAAAAAAAAGTTAGAGCACCGTTTTTAATCTGGCCCAAAATGTTTAACCCCTTAAGTGTGAATGACTATATGTGATCGTCATCCACACAATGTTAATAGTGATCACCTGGTGTGAATTAATGTCTATTCATTTGCATAGAGGCTTATGGGAGTCCCTATATACAGTATAGTTAGTTTAAATCTGTTGGGTTTTATGAAAAAAAAAATAGAAATGTGTGGGTTTCTCACTGAAAAAATGGCTACTGCTACAACGTAATCAGCATCTAAAATCTGCAAAACAGCTCATCACAGGGGTGAAAATTTCTCAGCAGTTTAATGGTTAATTATGTGCAGTAAAACAATGTACTTTATTTGTCTGCAGAAATGTGAGTTTTCCAGTTCATTTTTCATTGTAAACTGCAAAACAATTGCAGCAAACAAAGTATTAATTCATTAAAAAAAAATGGTTAGTTTAATGCAAGTCTGTAGAAAGATCATGGAATTACAATGTGTTTACTGTGCCTTTAGTTGAAATAATCTTTATTGTCAGAAAGGAAGATAAGAGACATTATATCTAATGCATCATGCTCCTAGTTCAGATAAACATATAATTATATTCATTATTAGTTTCAGGACCTCTTATCATGTGCAATAGAGTTTTATAATTCCATATATCTGTCTCAAACAACGTGAGAAAGAGTTGGAGGTTGAAACAACTTCTCTCAGCAATTTGTATATCCATCTGGCTTTCCGGATGTATCTCCATCATTAAAGAAATCTCTGATAGTCCATAGAGTCGTAGGAAAAGCTCCTTATTTTCCTGAAGTAGGAACAAAATTATCCATAGTCTTCCTTCCCCTCCTTTTTCTAATGTGTTTTCCTTTTATTTTAATAATTATAAACATTAAACATAAACTTTTGTAACTGTAAAACAATAAACTCATAACTGTATAACCTTTCCCGTCGAGCAGATAGAGAGCCATCAAATTGTATCTAAGATGTACTGTATATAAGTTCCCCATAAAAGATTTAGTGGCAATAAGTTTAGGAGAGATCCCCTATCGTGTTATATCTCTTGAAATACTTAAATCTCCCTTATCTCACTCCTATCTCTGTTCATGATCCAGTGGACCCAAATCTTTTGGAAATGTGTCTTGTTATCCTGCAACCAAGAGGCAGATTCTGACATCGCATATTTATTATCTAACCTGTTAATCACTTCTGACCATGTTAGTGAACCTGTTCTCCAGTGTTTGGCTATACATATCCTCGTGGTTGTACAAAGTATATTTATGAATATATTGGTAGCTAAGTTTAAGGATTCATCTGAGACATTCAAGAGAGCCTGTGCCGCCGTTAGCGTCATAGATTTATCTAATTTGATACTTATCAATTTAGATAGTTTGTTCCAAATATGTTTTATCTCCCCACATTCCCACCACATATGCATATAATTTCCAATTTCTGCACAGCCTCTATAACAGAGTCTACTTTTCTGCAATGTATAATGTGCAGTTCTTATGGGTGTAAGATACCACCTGTAGGTTGTTTTAATAGAAAGTATTTGTGTCCATCTGTCATCATCATATGTTTCACCTAAGTCTCTTTCCCAGTTCTCATGAAGCGTCAATTTGGAGACTTTTTTGCATCTTGTATGGCCAAGTACAGTTGTGATATTAGTTTTTTATTTCTACCTGGGGTTGCGATAATGTATTCTGTTGTAGTGTATGGGTTTAATGGTTTGTTTTGTCTGTATTTGTATATTGCAGTGGATATCTGAAGATATAGGAACCCATGTAAGGTGTCCGGCTGAAGTTTATCTTTCAGTTGGGTGTATGTGAGCATTTTACCTTTATCAAAAAAGTCTGCAACTCTGTAGAAGCCCTTATTTTCCCACTTACTTATTAGTGTTTGAAATTCTGCAGGAAGTATAGCACCCAATGGTATTATCTTAGTACCCTTGGGTATGAGGCCTAGAGAAGATGTGAGGTATTTCCACATATGTTTGGACTCCTCTGTCACCTTGAGTTTGTATAGTGTTTTGTTTGTTGTGTTTGAGGTGTTCCATACAATTGTTGCTGGATCATTCACCAAAGCTAAGTCTGCCTCTAGTCTAGTCCAGATTATTTCTCTACAATTTTTGCTTATCAGCGTAATTTGTGATAACCTAGCTGCCTGATAGTAGTCTAACAGATTAGGCACCCCCATTCCCCCTAGCTGTTTGTGTTGTTTTAATAGTTGGGAGGCTATTCTAGCTATTTTGGATCCTTGTAGGAACCTAATTAGGTTTATCTGGAGATCTGCTAGCTCTCTTTGTGGTACTTTAATTGGTAATGCTCTGAAGAGATATAATATTCTTGGTAGAATATTCATCTTTATAATCGATAATCTGCCATACCAGGAGAAACACCCCCTTCTCCATCTACCCAAATCCCTTCTTACGGTCTTAAAGATCTCAGTATAGTTTGCCTTATAGAGTCCCTCTAGTGTGTTTGTTATGTAAACTCCCAAGTATTTGATAGATTTTTTTAGCCCATTTAAAGTCAAAATTTGCTTCTATCAACTTACAAGTATGTTGTGGTAGTGTAAGTGGTATAGCCTCACACTTATCTGAGTTTATTTTGAAGCCTGAGATTTTTGAAAATTCATCAATGACTTGATATGGATGAGGAAGTGATCTTAAAGGTCTTGTCAATGTAAGCAAAATGTCATCCGCAAATAAGGTGAGTTTATATTCTTCTTTGTTGATTTTTACTCCGGTAATGTCTTTTGCTCCCCTGATTTTTCTTCCTTTACCTTAGTTTGTGAGCTAAAAATCTGTCTGGCTTATTAGCATATATTAAGTAATGTGCCTATAACTTATGCATAGCTCTGAGGGAGTTCTCATTAGACATGTGCGATTCGATTCGGTCCAAATCGAAATTCAGACAAATTTGTTGAATTCGGAGATTCGGATCGATTCGAATTTCTGAATTGTGGTAGTGCCGAATCTACCGAATAAATCTGAATCGATTCAAATTTATTCGGTAGATTCGGATAGAATCGGATGGCCGTGTATTACACTAGTATTGTACAGTATACTAGTGTAATACACAGCACATCCCACTTAACACTGACCGAAGTTCCGAAATTCCGAATCGATTCGAACCAAATCAAACCGAATTTTTCACGAATCTGAATGAATCCGAAACAAATTCATTCGATTTCTTCCGAATTCGAATCGATCCGAACTGCAATTCGAATCGGTCCGAATCTATCCGAACTGAACCGAACCGAATTTTTCGCAGCTGCACATGTCTAGTTCTCATTTAAAATCTTAGCTAGTGTTTGTCGCTTATGTGTTAGTTTATTGAAAATATCTGAGGTTAGTGTGCTTCTATGTTGAATTTCAAGCGTTTCTATTTCCTGTTGAAGTATCTCTATGTGAGCCTTAATATGTTTGTGTATAGAGCTTTTTCCTTTATCAATAAACCTCTTATGAATGGTTTGTGGGCAGCCCACGTGATCATTGGAGTGGTCTCTGAGGTTGTGTTTATCTTCCAGTATTCTGTCAAGTTATGCATAATTTTGTCATATAATTCATTTTTTTTCGATAATTTTGGATCATAAATCCATGACCTTTGTCTGTTCACATTGACCAGTCCCTCTAATTGTATCTGGATAATAGAATGGTCCGACCAGACACATGCATGAATTGTGGAACTGTGTAAACTGTGGAGTAGAAATTTGACTAATAAATATATAATCTAATTTGGTATAGATTTTGTGTGCTGGGGAATAGTAAGTATGGTCATTTGTCTGCCCATATAACGTTACCCAGGTATCTATCACATTATGAGTTTCTAAGATATTCTTAATATTTTAAGAGATGGAATTATGTCTGGTTTGTTTATTAGTGAGTTTGTGAGGCGTATCTGCTTTGTGCGTTTTCAGATTAATATTAAAGTCTCCGGCTAATATGATTTTCGATTGTGACCATTGTGTCAGTAGATGTGACAAGTGGTGAAAAAAGTTGTGCTGTTGTTCATTGGGTGCGTATATATTGCAAAATGTAAGCGATGTGTCTTGCATACGTCCTCTCACTATAAGATACCTGCCCTCTTTATCTGCCAGCACCTCTTCTTTAATAAAGTTAAGTGCATCATGTATAAGTATTGACACTCCTCTCTTTTTTTTGTCAGTAGAGGAGTGGTATTGTTGCGTGAAATATCTACTCCAATATTTGGGTATTTGATTATTTTTAAAGTGGGTTTCTTGCAAGAATATAATATTAGCATTTAAATTGTGATACTGTGTAATTGCTGTTTTTCTTTTATTATCCGTATTTAACCCTCTTACATTATGTGAGATTATTCTTATCTTGGGAGTCCTGAGTTCCCTCCCCTTCTCTACCTGTAGCTGATCAATAACTGCACTTACAATGTGGTGAAATGCTCTGCTCTCCTGTATGACATTTCCTGATGGAGAAACTTTCGTTTCACCTGCTCGACGGTACATAAAATAAATTGAAATAAACAAAAAATAAACAACAATAAACATTTGTATCTTATAACATTGTTTTTCCCTATAGCATATTTGCATAGTTCTAACCATAATGTCGGGATAGTAGTTTCTTAATATATAGAGTTACTAACAACTTAAATTTATTGAAAGTGGGAATTATATATATGGTCTAAGGAACGGGTTATAGTGGCATACGGCAAAGATATTGCCCAGATCTTATGTGAATATTGAACTTAATCTGCTTACCCTCCATCACAAGTAAACAATGACTATACATAACATAAATTGTACATCTTTATGTCCATAAATATATCCCAAGCAAAGTTAGTTTTGTAGATTGACATTTATATACTCATCTGTATCCAGTATCCTCTGCCAAAATGATGAGGGACGTACGTAGGGTATAGACCAAGAGATCAGGGAGTAGAGCTCTTCTAAAGATGCACCAAAAGAAGGCAAAGAAAAAATCCTAGCCTTGATCACTGTCTACTCCATGGTTCAGGGTCTCTGTTTCTTTTTTGGAACTTTAGACCACTTCTCTGTTTGAGAGATGCTTTGTTGTTGTCCGCGTGGTCTTCTTCTGGTGTCTTGTTGACTTTCCCGCATTTCTGGATATTCTAATTTGAGAAGTTGGCAGGCCTCTGAGATATCTTCTTTGACTTTCACAGTGGTTGTTTTACCATCCTGAAATATATGAAGCGCGAAGGGGAATCCCCATCGATACGCTATTTGATTCTTCCGTAGCAATTGTGTTAGGGGATATAATGCTGAGCGTTTCTGTAAAGTTCTGAGACATAAGTTTTGGTAGAATTGTATTACAGATCCATTGAATTTAAAAGTCGGATTCTTCCTAGCTGCTGCCATTATCTCCTCCTTTTCTTGAAAGCTGGATAATTTAGATATTATGGGGCATATGTATCAAGCGCCGAAAGGAGCTTGATGCCTCGTGTTTCTGGCGAGCCTGCAGGCTCGCCAGAAACAGCAGTTATGAAGCAGCAGTCACAAAGACCACTGCTCCATAACCTGTCTGCCTGCTCTGAGCAGGCGGACAGACATCGCCAGAAATCAACCTGATCGAGTACGATCGGGTTGATTGACACCCCCCTATTGGCCGAGAGTCAGCAGGGGGCGGCGTTGCACCAGCAGCTCTTGTGAGCTGCTGGTGCAATGCTGAATACGGCGAGCATATTGCTCTCAATATTCTGCGAGGTCTGGAGGACCTGATCCGCACTGTCGGATCAGGTCCGTCAGCCCTTGATAAATAGGGATCCTATATCTCTTGGAGGTTCCCCCTCCTTTGGTTTCGCTCTTAGAGCTCTATGAGCTCTTTCCAATTGAAATTTTCCTTCTTCAGATGTCCCTGTGATGGCTTGAAATAGATGTTTTAAATACTCATTTAATTCTGTTGCAGTTATTGATTCTTGAACACCCTTTAGGCGTATGTTGCACCTCCTGCTTCTATTTTCTAAGTCTTCCATCTTTTCAAGAATATCTTCTAAATCCTGTTGTTGATCTGTCAGTTTATGTGTAATGTTAGTGATATCTTCTTCTATGGATTCATCCTTTTCTTCTAGTGTTTCCACTCTTGTTCCAAGCTCCAATATATCTTGTTTAATTTCTGCAAGACTGCTTGTTATTGTATCTTGAAATTAATCAATTTTTCCCACATCTTATTAAAGTTTGTATTGATATCTTTTTTGGAGACTAGGTTCCTTAAGTCCCCTTTAGTATCAGGAATGTCACCATCATGTTGCTGAGGTTCCAATTCATGTTCTAACTCCTCATCTTGTGTGTTAGGTTCCATTTCCTTTATTTTATCACTTTTAGATGATTTGAAGAAAAGAATTGCTGCAGCAGATTTACCTGGTGTAGTTAATGTATTTTGTCTTTTAGTTGCCATGTTGCAATGAATACTGCTAGTGTTAGAGAAACTGTGCTGCTTCTGCTTGTGTATGTTAATGCAGAGTTAACAGTATTCAAACAATGCAGATATCAGATTTTAGTTAATGAGGGCAAATGCAGCTGTTATCTCAAACTGTATCTTCATTAAAATTTAAATGCTGTAGCTTTTTTCTTTTTTTAAATAAAGTTTATACATAGACCTATTGTAATCTCTGTTGCCTTTAGCTTATATTGTAGCCTGGGAAGAGTTATGAGGGAGAAAGAAGTGCAAACTGTCACTGTTTTTTTCTCTGCTGTGTTAAGATTATGAACTGACTTCTCCACACTTGCTTTATCTCAGTATTTATTTCCCTCAATCTTAAATATCACTATATGTAGTGCTAAAACCTCCCTGGTTTATTTGTGTATTGATTTCCCTTTGCACTGTTTAAAATAGATTGTTAGGCATTGTGTTGTATTCAGCAGCTAGCTAGGAGTCCTGTCCGGTCGCCATCTTTGTTTATTCCCACATGGCTATAGAAAGTTTTATAACTCATATATTCTTATCATCCTTAAACATGTATATTGGTTATATGCTTACCGGACTTCTAGTGGAGATATATCAGGTCACTTGTCATTATGTTGTTGATGCTGATACGATTTTTCTGTCTCCATTTCTGAGGAGCTCCTTTTTCTTGTTTCCCTGCAGCTTGTAAGATCTTTTTCCAGCTTGAAATCCTTTATCTGCAGTGTTGCGATCACATTTTTGGTTGCTGTCTGCTATTGTAAAGGGTATTTATTGTCCTATAACAGACCTGCAAGCTTTTGAGAGTTATAAATCCACTTTCTCTTTAAACCACAGCACGAGCTCACACTTTACATGTCTGCCACCATGCTCATCCAGGCTCCGCCCCTCCGTTTACTGTACCTTTAAAGGGACATAAATACCACATTTTTTTTCCATGATTCCGGAGTGTACCATTTTAAACAACTATCAAACTTACTTCTCTTTGAACATGTTTTATTCTCTTGGTATCTTTTGTTAAAAGAGCAGAAAGGTACCACTGGAAACTAGATAAACATATATGGCCCCATTTAATAATGTCCGGAAAGCCTGTCCGGCTGGCCCCGCTGCTTATGCAATGCCACCCCCTATTTGGGTGCAGCCACTCACACTTGAGGATAGGATCAGGATGATTTATCTCTGCGAGCCTGAAACACTGGGCCCCTGAAGCTTTAACAGCTTGATAAATAGGGACCCATTAAGGTTAGACAATAAAAAAGTCCTAGATGTGCAGCCCCCAATATCTAGCAAGCTCCAAGTAGTGCAATGCTGCTCCTGTTCCTACCCAGGTATGCTTTTCAACAAAGGATGCCAAGAGAATGAAGAAAATTAGATATACAAGTAAATTGAAAGATTGCATAAAATTGCCTTCTCTGTCTGAATCATGAAAGTATAATATTGACTTTATTGCTCTACTGTTCAGAAATGCATACATTGTAGTAACTTACAGTGGATATAACATTTCTACACACCCTTATGAAATTGCAGGTTTTTGAAATGTAAAGAGGAGAGGGCTATAAAAGAGTACTGAATGCACTGGATGTACCATGGAACACTTTCAAAACAACAATCAATAAGTGGAGAAAATTTGGCACCACATTGCAAAGATCAGGGTGATCCTCCAAAGTTGATTAGAAGTAGAGAAGAAAACTTATGAGGAAGGTTACCAAGAGGCCAACAGCAAGACTGAAGGAGTTGCATGTAACCACTATTTCTCATATTCTGCACATGTATGGGCTATGGAGTAGGGTTGCAAGAAGGAAACCCTTTCTTACAAAACGGAACACTCAAGTCCTTCTAAATTATGCCAAAATATTTTTTCAGTCACCCAAATCATGTGGGAAAATGTACTGTGGTCTATGGAACACACTTTGAAGCATGGTGGTGGTAGCATCATGCTTTGGGGCTATTTATCTTCAGCTGGGTCAGGGACGCTTTTTAAGATAGATGGGATAATGAATAGCTTCAAATATCAATATATTTTGGCACAAAACCTGCTGGCCTCTATCAGAAAGCTGAAGATGAAGAGGAATTTCACATTCCAACATAACAATGACCCAAAGCACACATCCAAGTCAACCAAGGCATTGCTCCAGAAAAGGAAAATCTAAAGCTTGAATTGGCCCTTTCAGAGCCCAGACCTCAATCTCATCAAAAACCTGTGAAATAACCTAAAGAGAGCTGTGCACAAGAGATCCGCTCGCAATATAAAGGAACATGAACTTTTTTTGCAAAAAAATAAAATGAGTAGGATAGAATTCTAAAGTCTAGATTTGCAAAGTTAATAGAGACTTATTCACAAAGACATGCTGCTGTAATACATGCAAAAGGTACTTCCCCAATGTATTAATTGCAGACTTATGCAATCAGGGTGTTATAGTTTTTTTAATTTGTTTAAATGTTCCTAATAATTAACTTTTTTTTTTTCATTTCATTTGGATTTTTGTTTGTTACATTACAGATGGAAAAAGTCTGGGCCACCAATAGGAATTTTGTGACCCCTTACTACAGTAAACTATTGACTCTTTGACCGGTGCAATTTTTGGCCAAGTAACTAATATGCATGCCAATGTTATTATTGAGTGTATTGAAAATTTGAAAATGTTGTAATGGTAGCAACACACATATATAAACATAGAAACACTCACACACACACCCACAGACACTCACTGACACACAGAAGCTCTTACACAAACTCACTGACACACAGAAACATTTGCACACAGTAAAACAAACACACACAGACACACTCACACAGACAGACACGTAAACACGCAGAAACACAGACTCAAAGGCAAACACAGAAACACATACACTCACATAGAAACACACACAATACAACAGAAACTAACATACACAGAAACACACTCACACACAGATATAGACACAATCACACAAACAACGAAACATTCAAACATACACAAAACTCACAGATTAAAGGTACTTAATATTTGCTGGATCAGCCAATTCAGGATAGGGGAATGAAACATACTTTTAATAAATATTTGCTTTGATCCAGCAAAATAATGTGGATCCACAACCTATGGCCACTAGAACCATGAGTCAAGTATTTTTTAAAGGCACTGCTCAATGTTGCATTAAAGAGATAGGTGATAACACCACTAATAAAGTAAATCTAAAAGGAGATCACAACTAGATGATACACATAACACTGCAAAGTGTAAGATAAACAATATACTGCACAATGGACAGTTTACCATGCCACTGTGTAAAATCAGTTTCATATGACGTTTCTCAATGGTCATTTCTCAGGAGATTCTAGACACCTGACATACAGTATCTCTCCATCCAAAATGACCCCATGACAGTATGACACGACCCATCCAAAAGTGTGTGGTTCTGAAATATAAGAAACTGGCATCAAAAAGTGTGCAAAAATCCATTTGATAATTAAAATTTTAATAAACAAGGTTATAAACAATTGTATGTGTTTTTCTACTAAACGCCAAGAAAAAGAATGGGTTATCCTCATATAAATTAAAGGGACACTGAACCCAAATTTTTTCTTTTGTGATTCAGATAGAGCATGCAATTTTAAACAACTTTCTAATTTACTCCTATTATCAATTTTTCTTCGTTCTCTTGCTATCTTTATTTGAAAAATAAGGCATCTAAGCTTTTTTTTCTTGGTTCAGACCTCTGGACAGCACTGTTATATTGGTAGATTAATTTATCCACCAATCAGCAAGGACAACCCAGGTTGTTCACCAAAAATGGGCCGGCATCTAAACTTACATTGTTGCATTTCAAATAAAGATATCAAGAGAATAATGAAAAATTAATAATAGGAGTAAATTACAAAGTTGTTTAAAATGCCATGCTCTATCTGAATCACAAAAGAAAAAAATTGGGTTCAGTGTCCCTTTAAGGCCTTTTGCTAAAGTAATGTAATTTTTTAAATAAAAAAAACATTTTTTATTGAGGTTGTTAGATATAGTAACAGCAAATAATCAGTTTACAGAAAAGAAATACAAAATCTTATCAGGCATTGAGAAGTGACAATAGCATAAAGAAGTTATTCGCACAGTATGTAACATTGTCTTACAGGAGAGCTATGCGCGAAACACGAATGTATAAACTGTATACAACTATTTGGAACCTCTTTTTCTGTGAACCAAATTCTACTAAACATGATGAATCGTAATATGGTGTAGATGCCTAGATTTGGAGAGCTTAGAAATGATAAGATGGTAAACGTATCTACAGGTTTAAGTGGGTAGTAATATGGTTCAAATGGTATTTAGGGTGAATCAGCGGACAAAAGCCGCTTGTAATAAGGGGGGAAGGTAGAGTTATGGGGGGGGCGGGCCATAGCAATGGAAATTATAGGGCCAAACGAAGTTAAATATACTTAATAGTTATGTAAATAAATAGAAGGTTACAACTTGAGGCAATATGAAACTTGTGTTTACAGCAACCCTGGCTTTCAAGTCATACTGTAATAGGATAAGTGCCAATTAGGAAGTAGCCTCCATGAGGCTATACTTTAGGTAATGTTGAACTACAGTAGCTAATTGCTTAGCTTAAGATTACTTCCCCATTGAAACACAACCACCTAAACATCAGCATTTGTGTCTCTCTTCACTTACATTATAAACAATGAGCTAGTATACAAATGACATTATATGAAGAAACCATATTTGATATGAAAGTCCATGGGAAGTTCTAGAAATAACAGTTTTACTCTGAGACATTAGACTGCTGTAAGAGTCCCATCTGATGAATGAAGTCCTCTGAAGAGTACCGTAGTGGGACATGCATGATACATATTCAGATTAATAGTGGAGTAATATGTATATAAAGAGCCCCATAAACATTTAGCATAGGCATAAAAAAAAAACAAGGAACCAGTTAGTTAGTAACACATATGCCTAAATTCCAAGTGACAAAATATACCAAGGACATCATATTAGTATATAACATAAGGAAGCATATTGACATATTAAGTAGTAGTGTGGCTGAGTTATGGCTTCTTTTAGTGTATGCTCCTCTGATTAATATTTCTTACTGATATTGGGCCAGCTATGTACTCCTAATCAATAATAGCATGGTTCAGAATGTTATTCCCATTTCTAAAGGGCTTAAGTATACATCTCAGATTCCGTGGGGCATTGTAAATACAATAGTTAAGAGGAGATATGTCTATAGTATATAATAGCTGCTTGCTGATTTGAGTAGTGGGTTATACTGAAGAAGTAACAGATAGGGTGGGATCTTGAATATAGTAGTGTGGGTGGGCCAAGCCATAAATGTTATCTATAGTAGCATGGGTAGTTTGAATAGAAGGTGACCATTAGCTGTACCAGCATGTTATCTACTAGGCTTTGAGGACAGTTCAGCCACCTGCTCACTCAGTTTATGTTGGTATAATATCTCTTACCTTGGGTCTTAATAGGGGGCACTAGTTAAAAGAATGGAAGGGTCAGTGTGTCTAAGGGGGATTATGCGGATAAGGTAGGTAATGTAGACAATTAAAAAAAAATGAGTTACTATACTATAGCGTGCTCCCTGGAGTATACTACTGTCTATGAAAAGTCAGTCTTTCTGTGCTTACTATGTGTGTCTCAACATATCATATGTAAAAACTATAAGCCGTAATACTGCTATAAATGGTTCACTCAGCAAGGTTAACATAGGTATCTGAGTGCAGATTGTCAACTATAAAGAGTCATATAGGATATAAGATATGGTTACAGGAGTTAATATAGATATGATATGAAGTGCTGTCTCGGCCGCTGACAGTGCCCACATGTTGTAAAGGGTAAAGTGTAACCAAACGGTTGAGTGTGTATTGACGAATAGACCCTAACTAGAGGATCAAAGGGATGGGAAATTTGTTCTATGATTGAGCATATGCTGAGTAGTATGAAGTGCTTAACTCATTTTAGGTAAGATTGTATAGATGTCAGAACACATATTCTTCCTAAAGAAGTCGGCCATTATGGGGGATAGACAGCTGGTTAATCTAGTTATATTAGTAGCACGTAGTTTGCTCTTTAAAAAATGGAGACAAAGAGAGACTCCCTGTATAAGGGAAGTTACCAATATCATTAAAACACAGATGTTTGTAGAAAGGCAGAACCTCAAAGCTGAGTCAGAAAAGCAGTTCAAAAATTATTTTAAAAAATGGGGAAGCCTGATTAGTTCCTGGACACCAGAGCAGCAGGTTTACTTTTTAAAGCCCTTTCAAAACGCAGTCCCATTCTTGAATTTGATAGTATCCGGCGTAGTGCCCAGGTCTTGGCTTTTAGAAAGGGACAGTTGATATAGGTTTTTGCAAGTAGGGGTGAGATTATATATGAATTTTTTATTTTTTTTATTTATTTTTTTTTCTCTTTCTCTCTCTTTCTCTCTTTTCTTTCTTACTTCGCATGCCCTTTTCTCTCTCCGCCCTGCCCCTCGCCCCCCTCTCCCCCACGCTTCAGTGTTATGTGCCGCTTTGCTGTTTTTTGTTGTCAAGATACTTAGTTTTCTTAAGTTAGTAAGAAATGGAACACATGTAAATCAGACTTTTTCCTTTTCTCCCGGAAGGAACATTTTTAAGTTTGGAAAAAGTGAGGTCAAGAACAAATGGTCTTCTCTTGTTTTTTTGTATATATTCAATCCCGATATGGGAGAAATCTAAGACATGTATGATATAAGACATGCTATGTTAATCTGTATGTGTATCCATACAAAGATTTAATTTTCTGAGTTGATTATGTTGTATCATATGATGAACCTCAATAAAAAGATAAATGAAAAAAAAAAAAAAAAAAAAGATTGTATAGATGTCTACTCACTAATTACAAACAACAGATGACATGACAAATGAGCATAGGTGCACACCAATTAATACAGATGACTCAAAATAATACACAGGTATAAATGAGGGAGTAAAACAAGAAAAGAAATTGAAGTAGTGCTAGGCTAAGACTCATAAAGGTGCCATATCATGTCTTGTAGTGGGCAGTTCTATTGTACTTTTCTATTGTACTTTTTCTCCCCCGCCAGCGGATGGAGAAAGATGAGATATATCTTTATGAGTAAATAGGAGGTGAGGCCTGAGCAGAATGTGATACAATATAAAAGAAACCCGGGACATGTAGAAAGAAATCAGGTATGTGGTAGTCATTAGGGAACCTCTAAACATATTTCCAAATATATGGATAACAGTTAGAACAGGCTAGCTCAGTATAGTGCTCCATATTATAATAGCCAAAAGTTAAAACGCATAGAAAGTATTAATGTTGCATATGGCTTTTAGTGTGATTATCCTGCCTGGATATCACTTTTGGGCCCAATTGCTTTTAGATATAGTTATCACTGTCACAGGAAACCCATCCCTGGAGGCGAATGATAGTGAAATGGATATATGTACCTTGCAAAATAGCGATGACAAATAACCAACAGTAATAATCACATAGCCTTTATGCAGTATAATTTGGCAATCTATGGTGTGCTGAATTAGATTAGTTGCATATACCATGACAGACAAGTTTGGCATAAGAACTAACTTTGCCATATATAAACTTTTAAATGCAGCAGGGAGCATAAGACAGAAACAAGAAATCAACTCTCAACCTATAACAAAACATATGTATAAAACAATAGTTAGCTGCAAACATAAGAACTGACTGACTGCCCTATGTTGAAGGAAAATAAACTGAACTAGAAACTAAGCCATTAACCAATAACTGCCCAAACAAGGTAGAAGATCAATAGCAGTCAGAAGTTATCCTATGCCTGCTCTTGTACCCTCTAACTTGAACCCTTGCTGAGTGTTACTGTAAGCTACCGTGTCCTTCAGGCAATGTCTCGATTGCCTTTGTACAAGTAGTGAGTCCCCCACTACTTGTACAAAGGGTGATTGAAATATAAATCCATCTATGTAGACGGGGGTATGGTAGGGTAAGAGATCTTGCATGACAATTGCTTTGGCATCCTGTCTGTAGTCCTCAGGTACAGGCTTGCAGGAAATGTTACCTCGTCGTGATTATCGTCAAATCCATTATTTCTAGTCAGCTGAGAAAGAGCCTGTGAGCGGTCTGGGGCACTAGTAAGGGATAGACTGTCATCAATTCCTCCGTTACCTTCAGCTAACGCACTCTGGTCCGTGCTGAGAATAGACCAGATCTGCTGTGCTAGAGCGCTATAGTGAGTGTCAAGTGTGGCCATTAGATTGTGCAGCACCTCTAGGATAGTGGCAGCCATATTGTGAGGAGTAGTAACTGCATGCAAAGGATGTGACCGAAAGCTATACCTCTAGCAGTAAAGGAAAGTGGCCTCTCACTTTGGTGTACCAGAGAGGAAAGAGATGATGAAGGCACAGCAAGGTAGATGTAGCTATTGTAGAGAAATCTTATTGTATCCCCTGAAGGACATTAGAGTCATGGCTGACACTGGGGTCGCAACTCCAACTTGTGCTGAAGTTCCGGCAAAAGTGTTGAACCATGCATAGGACTCCTCCACCACCATGAAACTGCAGTCCCGAAAGTTCTAAAGTCTCGAAGTGAGTCTGAGCCGTGTAGGGGACTTAGTTGTGGATCGCAGTTCTCAGATGCTGTGGTTAAAGTGTAGGAGCAGGTGGGAGTCCCTCTGTGTAGCCTTCTCATGGGTCAGCGTAGGAAGCTGGTAGTGATAACAGACATAGGGACTTGCTCCCGGGCTTCAGGTTGCTTCTGCTCTTAGCCAGGTTCAGACATAGTGTGATTAAACAAGATGCCATTTGAAGAAGCTGCTTCGTTCTGGGTGTGCCATGTGGTCCGGACGGCAGCCTATTGAAGCGGTTGAAATTTTAGGCCAATTTGAAGTAATAAGGCTGAGTCGGGTCCCATATAGTATAAGGGTGCTCTAGAGAGTAGGTATAGAAGTTATGGTCAGGTTAGTCCTTCATTAATTTGTTAATTTTTCGACTCTGAACCCGGAGCTCAGATAAAATGCGTCTCCTCCATCTTGTGGCAAGCTCCACCCCAAGTAATGTAATTTTAATCTGTGCATATGGGCTCCCATGAGCCTCCATGTGTTTTCCATTCCAGTCCTCAAGTACCCTTAACAGGTAAAATTCTTGTGATATCTTAAGTAGAGCAAAAGTGAAATAATCAGCTGATTGGTGAGACCAGGTTAGTAACCTCTGTGTTACTGATCAGCTGATTATTTTACCTGTTGCTCTAGTTAAGAGATTGTAGAGTTTAAAAACACTGGCTTAAATCCTTGTGCCATATGGACATAGAAACATCACACAGTACAGTGCCCAGCATACTGTGTTGACGTAATAGCTATGTCCAGCAGAGAGGCACATGTTGCAGTCGCCCCTGTCAGCTTAGACAGTGGGAGCCGCAAACCAGGAGCAGAAAGATTCTGCCCAGGGGCATATTATAGCCTAGGCCAACAAGGCCGGTGCCTAGGGCAGCAGATTTGGAAGGGACAGCACATCTCCCCTATCCTCTCTCTAAAGCCAGCACACAGTACAGTGAGCGATAAAGTGCAGGCTTTTACAGAGAAGACAAGGCATGTGTGCTGATTAAGGTCGCTCTTTACTGGCAGTGCTCCTTTAAACTGTTGCTTCATTTAGAGCCGCCGACATTTTTGCAGTGGAAGCGTTCTTGGTGAGAAACTTGCCAAGGGATATGCTTACAATGTGAGGCTGGAGGAGAAGACCTTGTGCCGATATGCTGCCTCCCCTTGTCAGCTGTGGTGGGTCTGCGAGCACAGTGCTTATTGCAGGTCTTAGTAACTAACAGACTGGATGTGTCTGTGCACTGCTTAGATCAGCTTGTGATGTCTAATAATAAACTCTCAGCACTAATGTATGTTAGCTACTTATAGCTAGCTTTCTCTGCATTCATGAACCCACGGAGTAGATAGTAAGCGGACACTTAAAAAGTTTCATTACTTGATTGATGGTTATTACTGTATGTTGTTGCATATAAAGGTCAGTGATTGTTTCAAAGTGTATTCTTCTTTCCCTCCCTTCCTCTCTCCCTTCTTTCCCTTTCTCCCTCCCTTCCTCCCTCAACTCACTCTCTCTCTCAACTCCCTCCCTTCTTTCTTTCCCTCCTTCACTCCCTTCTTTCCCTCCCTTCTTTCTCTCAACTCCCTCCCTTGCTCCCTTCTTTAACTCCTTTCTTTCCCTCCCTTCGTTCCCTTCCCCCTTTTCTCATCTCTCTCCCCACTTTTCCTAATCTCTCTCTCTTCCTCCCTTCCTTCTTTCCGTTCCCTCACTTTTCTCCCCTCCCCTTCTTTTCTCTCTCTTCTCTCAGGGAGAAAATGCTATGAGATGCATGCAATTCAACCCACCTTTATGCAAGTGTTTTGCTAGCCCATTTTCTTTTGAATTGTCATGGAAAAAAAAATAATAATAAATTTTACACACTGACCCAAAAATATATTAAGGTGTAAAAGGCCTAAGGCTTTTTTTTTTTTTTTTCGGGGGGGGGGGGCAGAATTTTGAATGCCTAGGGCAACACAAAACCTAAATATGCTACTCCCTTCTTTAACTCCTTTCTTTCCCTCCCTTCGTTCCCTTCCCCCTTTTCTCATCTCTCTCCCAACTTTTCTCTCTTCTCTCTCTCTCTTCCTCCCTTCCTTCTTTCCGTTCCCTCCCTTTTCTCCCCTCCCCTTCTTTTCTCTCTCTTCTCTCAGGGAGAAAATGCTATGAGATGCATACAATTCAACCCACCTGTATGCAAGTGTTTTGCTAGCCCATTTTCTTTTGAATTGTTATTGAAAAAAAAAAAAAATTACACACTGACCCAAAAATATATTAAGGTGAAAAAGGCGTAAGGCTTTTTTTTTTTTTTTTTTTTTTTTTTTTTTTGGGGGGGGGGGGGCGGGCAGAATTTTGAATGCCTAGGGCAACACAAAACCTAAATATGCTACTGAGATGTCTGCCTTTATATGGAAATGGAGCACTGATTGTCCCACCTTACCATATGAAGTCAGATTGTCAATCAATACTGTCTGTGTAACTCTCATGGTGCTGAATGGGAGCGGTGGGAGAGAAGGAGGGAAGTGGGTCTGATGATCAAAGATTCTCCTGCTTAGAGAGAAATTGCACCGCAGATGTCACAGGGGCTGAACTCAATGAATGATCAAAGAAAAAGGGCGGAACTCTCCAGCACTGCAAGATCTCTCTCATTTCTGTATCTGAAAAAGAGACAAACCAAGTGCAATATCGCATTGCATGATATGAGACTTTTGTTACACTTACACTATGCGCATTGTATTTTATATTACTTTACACTTCAGGGGCGCGATCCGATATACGGCGCAGGTTTCGGAGCAAGCGTGGAAACCTGCGTCGCCCATAGTTTCAGCGCGCACATCGAGCTATCACATATACGGCGCTGGCAGCTGCTAAAGTGCCGTAAGGCGGACAAACTAGCGATGTCCAGAAATAAGCGTAAGTACAAATTTCTGGAGTCGACAGTGACTAATGGCACTTTAGAAACTGCCGCCGCTTTAAAAAACTCACTAAAGTATAAAATATCCCGTAACTGTCTAACCTGCCTCCCAAACATCCTCCCGACACGTATACCCCTCTATCCGCAATCCCCTCTCTCACTCATAACAATAAATGTATTAACCCCTAAACCACCACTCCCAGACCCCGCCGCCACCTATATTATATGTATTACCCTCTAATCTGACCCCCCTACACCGCCGCCACCTATTTTAAATATATATACCCCTAATCTGATCCCCCTACACCGCCGCCACCTATTTTAAATATATATAAATACCCCTCTATCCACAATCCCCCCTCTCACTCCTAACAATAAATGTATTAACCCCTAAACCGCCGCTCCCGGACCCCGCCGCCACCTATATTATATGTATTACCCCCTAATCTGACCCCCCTACACCGCCGCCTCCTATTTTAAATATATATACCCCTACTATGATCCACCTACACCGCCGCCACCTACATTAACTCTATTAACCCCTAATTTGATCCCCCTACACCGCCGCCACCTATAATAACTACATTAACCCCTAATCTGAGCCCCCTACACTGCCGCCATCTATTTTAACTATATTAACCTCTAATCTGAGCCCCCTACACCGTCGCCACCAATTTTAACTATACTAACCCCTAATCTGAGCCCCCTACCCCGCCGCCACCTATTTTAACTATATTAACCCCTAATCTGAGCCCCCTACACCACCGCCACCTATATTAAATATATTAACCCCTAATCTAATCCCCCTGCACCGCCGCCACCTATATTAAATTTATTAACCCCTAATCTAATCCCCCTAACACCCCCTAATTTAAATTAAAATAAATCTAAATAATATTAATATTATTAACTAAATTATTCATATTTAAACTAAATACTTACCTATAAAATAAACCCTAAGATAGCTACAATATAATTAATAATTACATTGGCTATTCTAAT
This sequence comes from Bombina bombina, assembly GCF_027579735.1. NCBI lineage: Eukaryota > Metazoa > Chordata > Amphibia > Anura > Bombinatoridae > Bombina > Bombina bombina. The sequence goes on along the minus strand of NC_069504.1, from coordinate 611,517,399 downwards.
CAGCCAATAGAATTACAGTATCTCTTATTCTATTGGCTATTCAAATCAGCCAATAGAATTAAAGTAGCTCTCATCCGATTGGCTGTTTTGAATTTGAAGGCTCAAATCAGCCAATAGGAATTCAAGGGATGCCATTTTTAATCAAGTAGGGGTGTGTGGGTGGTGGGTTGTAATGGGGGGGGGGTTGTTCTTTTTTCTACAGGTAAAAGAGATGATTACTTTGGGGCAATGCCCCGCAAAAGGCCCTTTTAAGGGCTGGTAATAGAGCTGATAACTTTTTTAATTTAATTTAGGGTAGGGAAATTTTATTATTTTGGGGGCTTTTTTATTTTATTAGGGGGCTTAGATTAGATGTAATTAGCTTAAAATTCTTGTAATCTTTTTTTATTTTTTTGTAATTTAGTGTTTGTTTGTTTTTTATAATATAGATGAGTGTATTTAACTGTATTTTAGTTGAGATAATTGTAGTTTATTTAATTAATTTATTGATAGGGTAGTTTTAGGTGTAATGGTAACAGGTTAGGATTTATTTTACAGGTAATTTGGTATTAACTAGGTAGCTATTAAATAGTTATTAACTATTTAATAGCTATTGTACCTAGTTAAAATAAATACAAAGTTACCTGTAAAATAAATATAAACCCTAAAATAGCTACAATGTAAATATTAATTATATTGTAGCTATCTTAGGGTTTATTTTTATTTATTTATTTATTTTTTTAATTTAAGATTAGGGGTTAATATAGTTAAAATAGGTGGCGGCGGGGTAGGGGGCTCAGATTAGGGGTTAATATAGTTAATGTAGGTGGCGGCGGGGTAGGGGGCTCGGATTAGGGGGTAATAAATTTAATAAAGGTGGCGGAGGTGTAGGGGGATCAGATTAGGGGGTAATACATATAATGTAGGTGGCGGCGGGGTCCAGGAGCGGCGGTTCAGGGGTTAAACACTTTATTAGGGAATGCGGCGGGGGATTGCAGTTGACAGGTAGATAGACAGTGTGCATGCGTTAGGTGTTAGGTTTTATTTTGGAGGCAGTTTAGGGAGTTACGGGGCTCCAATACTCAGCATAAGGCTTACTACGCCTGCATTTTCTGGCGAGGTGAAAATGGAGTAAGATTTCTCCATTTTCGCCACGTAAGTCTTTACACTGTATATTGGATACCAAACTGCGCGGGTTTGGTATATCACTCTATGGGCTAAAAAACTACAGCCGAAGGGTGAAATATACGAGCGTAACTTCTATGTTACGCCGTATATATGTGATACCAAACCAGCGCAAAATTTGGCATCGCTGGCTTTTGCAGGCGACGCTGCATATCGGATCGGGCCCCAGGTTGGATCCTTTCATCATTATTACATTTAAGCTTTGTGCTTTCTGTTTTATACTTTATTACATTTAGATTAAGAATTCACAAATTCTGAGTATGTTTTGAAAGTTTCTGTGTTACTTTAACAAATTAGGATCATACTTTGTATATTTCCATGTATATTTTACAACTTACATTGCACTTTGCATTTTCTCTATTGTAAAATGAAATAGAGCTTTAGAAAGTGGGAGGAACAGGGAAGTTCCCTGGGCGGAACAGAAGAGTCCCCAATGTATGTCTGAAGCTCTCTTCCAAGTCTTGTGAAATTCTGTAAGAATTTTATAGAAGCTGGTCTCACTGAATTATCTCACCAGCTGTATGCAGGTGAAGTTTGCTCAAAATTCAAAATAAACTTAATTAACTGACAGAAATGTACCAAACTATAGGCAAAAGCAAGGTAACTTGTAGTTAAAACACTTCAGTTGAAGCAAACTGAGCCTTTATTTCAGATCCAGGTGTTCTCCAGTTACATCCTCTCTCCCCTGTAAAATTCTGTATCCCAGAGAGCCTTATTACTTTACTATCTGTGAAAGGCATCTCTCTGGGACTTTCAGATTCAGCCCATGTTAAATCTGCACTATAATTTTTCTACAAACTAGAGAATCTTCGCTTATCATGCCCATAGAAAGTAATGAAGGTCTCTGGGAAACTGAGGCTGTCAGTTTTTCAGTTTTATTTTAAACACAAGAAATACAATGTAATTTGTAAAATAAATATAAAAAGTATGATTAACCCCTTCACTACCAGGACTTTAAGAGAAAAACTTTCCCAAAGTAGCAGGGATTTATTTAGCATTGTTGCTATCACTTCAGACTATATAAAAAAAAATTCAGTAGGCTACCCAAGGTATTGATCTAGGCCCATTTTGGTATATTTCATGCCATCCTGCCAAATGTGATCAAATAAAATAAAAGTTAACTTCTTCACAAAATTTTGGATTCTTACTGAAATTACTTACTGCTAGTGCATTAAGGGCACAAATTATTGCAAAAGTTTCTATGGGACCTTTGTAAACGTCTCTGGGATCCCCTTTATTCAAAAATAACATACATATATGTCTTTGCCATTACTTTTTGGTAATTATAAGGCTGCTTATTGCAGCTGTGCACCAGACTTCTATTATTCCAGGCAGTGAAGGGGTTAATCAGGTAGCTTTTAAGGTTTGTTTTAGCTTATGTTTAGAGATTACCCTTCCACCTGACTCCTTTCACCCCCTGATCCCTACCTGATCCCTCCCAATCAGCTCTCTTCCCTCCCTCCACCCACACTAGTCACCCCATCTTAGGTACTGGCAGACAGTCTGCCAATATAAAAATGTGAAGCATTTTTTTATTAATTAAGTTTTTTTTTTTTTTCTGCAGTGTAGGATCCCCCCATACCCTCCAGCCTCCCTGATCCCTCCCAAGCAGTTCTCTAACCCTCTCCCCACTATTGTCCACCATCTTGGGTACTGGCGTACTGGCAGCTGTCTGCCAGTACCTATAAAACCCTTTATATATATATTTTATTTTTAATAATATATATATATATATATATATATATATATATATATATATATATATATATATATATATATATATATATATAAAAAAGTCAATGAGAAAGGCACTCCATATACAATGTAGCAACTTCCAGGGTGCACTTCAAAAGATCATCAAATATATATGTAGGAAAAAAGGCACTCACTGGTTCAGAGTAAAAAATAACATTTAATAGTTTAAGTTAAGAATACATGACGTTTCGGAGGCATTCCACCCCCTTTATCAAATGCAATACAAACAGTTTGAATGTACAAAAAAAACTACGTTTTTTTGTACATTCAAACTGTTTGTATTATGCATTTGATAAAGGGGGTGGAATGCCTCCGAAACGTCATGCATTCTTAACTTAAACTATTAAATGTTATTTTTTACTCTGAACCAGTGAGTGCCTTTTTTCCTACATATATATATATATATATATATATATATATATATATATATATATATATATATATATATTCTGTAGTTTAGTGGTCCCCCTACCTCCCCACCTCCCTCGATCCTCAGTTAGGAGTTTGTCCTTGTTTATGACAAATGCACACACATGCACGCACTGACACACATGCACACATGTATGTGTGTGTGTTTGAATGTGTGTACATGTGTACATGCTTGATGCCTTTTACTAAATGCCTACATTCTGCTTTTTTTCTGATGACATCGTTAGTGACATCTCCTATGACATAACTAATGGATTTATTAGCTTGCACTAAGAGGCTCATACTAATATGATACTGATATCGACTTTGTCTGACCCTCCTCTGAGGGAAAGGCTTTGTATGACTGGCTCATGCTCTCTATGTGTAAGGCCTGTGCAAAAATATATTTATATTTTTTTTAAAAGCAGATATGTTTGGTAATTCATCTTATTTGGCTACATACAATAAAGATTTAAAACACATTACACTGCTTTGTAAATATGGTATCAACAAGTTACATCAACAAGCAGTTACTTACAGACAAAAATGTAAACAAACAAATTTCAATTGTTAGAAAAAAAAAATACTAGCTGTTACAAAATACTTATATAAGATAATGATCTATGATATACAGACAGACAGACAGACAGACAGACAGGTAGATAGATAGATAGATAGATAGATAGATAGATAGATAGATAGATAGATAGATAGATAGATAGTGTGAGTTTGAATAATTTCAGAGCTAGATCACATGCTAACTGTAAACATAACAAATCAAAACAACAGGAAAAATCCTCATAGACTTTAATAGAGATGTTTATTGCTGTAATCAGTTGCTAAATTTACTAATATGGCATATGTTCTAGCCCTCAGATATCCATTACAATTATTTATTTTTCTGCTTCTCTCACAAATATGTTTTTTTCAGGTGTCATATTGTATTGCAATACTTTGTATATAGTATTAGAGTAATACATATTATATATAGGCTTACTATTTTGTTTCATTGCTAGGTACTGTGATGAATGGGTTAATACTTTCAGCAATATTTTAATCCACCAGCCTGTCCCCTGCCTGCCCTTATAATCTCCTGGCATGTGCTGGTGACATCACAAGACATCAGTTCCAAGTTCCCTGCGACTGTCATTAAGTGTTGTAACCAAATGAAAAATGACTGGGAGACACTCTGGCTCCCAAGGATGACCTTGGGTATTATTAGAATGACCTCTGGTTGGCTGGACCAAGAAACAAATCTTTCTGATATCATCATAGAGACTATGCAGCTGACGCTTGCTTGCTTGACTGATAAAAATAGGAGGCAGTACACACATACACTGCAAATGCAATGCAGAAATCTGACTGGTTAAAAGACTAGGGAATTACAAGCTACTAAATAAAGTTATGCAGATCTAAGGCATTTCTAATGACACAGATTCCAATAGCGTAATGAGGGTCATACTACTATTATTTAAAAGATTAAAGGGACATTAATCACCAAAGTAAATATCCCCATATTTTCTACTAAGCAGAACAAAAAATAAAATGTATGTTCATTAATTTACTTTATAAAAGGGTGATTGATTCTTCCTCTTCCTAAGATAAAACTAAAGTACATACCACTATAGTGATGTTTGATGCATTTTGCCTGAGCATTTAGGATATAAATCACAGCTAAATGGTGATTTTTAAGGGGTTCACCAACTAAATTGCAAAAGGCCTCTAGTTAACATGGCAAAAATAGACCAGGCACATATATTAAATACAAAAATATATTAATAAAATGGGTGCATCCAGGATTTGCAGAATTTGCAAATTGTGTTCATGAAATTTGCTGTTTAAACAGCACAAAAATATTTGTGTTGGGGGTGGGGTATTTATGGATTTATTCATTTAGGTATTGATTTATTCATTCATGTATTTATTACAGTTTTGTGTTTTTATTACTATTATTATTATTATGATTATTATTTAGCCAGATTGGTTGTAATGCAATTTCTAATTTCTCATTTGTGTTATGCATTTATAAAATAAATTAAAGTTATGTCCCTTTAATGCAAATAAACAAAACAAATGCAGAATGTAAAGGAGCATAACATTTTGCAGTCATATTAGATAATGTCTGTATAGCAATAGCTCTACAGTAAAGGTATTCAGTATGTATGATACATAACAGAGATACATGCCAGAATAATGTGACAGCCATACCAAGCTGTGTAACCTTGTATGTGGCTGTTACATGGCCCTGAATACTGCAGCTCTGCAATATATCTGGCTCATAGTGTTCGATCTCAGCTATGATACCACAGCAGGCAAAAGCCTGAGAGCATCCAAATCCCTTACCCTAAAAATCTAGATGACTGGGACATGCAAATAAATATGTGCCGTTGTGGTGTTCTCTCCTGTTAGCTATACAGTGTGTATATGCTATCAAACTGCATTTTAATGTTACCACATTAAAGAGTGATTAATAAAACATAGTGTTATAGACATGATGTCTTACTGGACTTCAGAGGTTCTATTTTTATGTGGGACACAAACATCGGTTTAGGGGGGAAAAATGTGCTTCAGAGATAATATATCTCTACAAATTAAACTTAAATATGAATCATATGTAATTTTTCTAAATGAAGAGAAATTATAAATATGAATATTACTACTACTATTGCTATTAAGCACGGGGTAGAGCAAGGCAAGAGAACCATTGTGTTGCATTGGTAAAAGGTAGAAGAGAAGTTTGTCATTGGGGAAGGGGCAGATAAAGAGAGCTGCATTATGGCCCTAGGAATCTTGATCACTCTTCACAAAATTATTTATTTATAGATACTGTTGAGTGTTACATTTAGCAGCATTTAAATGTAGCCACCAATCATCAAGCGCTATCCAGGGTGCTGAACCAAAAATGGGCAGTCTCCTAAGCTTACATTCCTGCTTTTTCAAATAAAGATACCAAGATAATGAAGAAAAAATGATAATAGGAGTAAACTAGATAGTTGATTAAAATTGAATGATCTATCTGAATCATGAAAAAAAAAAAACAGGTTTAATATATTTTTAAATCTAAGCCACATATGTCTCAAACCCATAAGTTATTATACTGACTCAGCTAAAAATGAACTCTCCACATTTTATTGAATCCACTTTATGTTACTTTTTTTTATTTTGACATTTCTTCAAATGCCTAGTGAGCCTACTGTCACATTGCTTCCTTCATAGTCACAAATTTCTCTTTTTTTTCATTCCATCTTTTTCACGTGTATATATATATCAGCAATGAAGCTCTGTATTACTTTGCATATAGATGCTAAAATTACTGAGCAACTACAGCTCTGGTACCACAAGGCAAATATAACTTTGGTGCCACGTTGGCCCATCATTTGCACTGGGTAGCATCATTACAAACTTTTACAATTTAAACAGCAATCCAGAGCAATCCAGTAGTAGATGAGCTCCGGTCAATAATTGTGTAGCATATAGCATGGGCGTTTAAAACTACAACATATATCTACTAGATCTACTAGACAATTTATATTTTGGTGTCACCTTGGCCCCTAACAAGCACCTGATAGCATCATCACAAGCATTTGTTCTCATTGCAGCCAGCCTAGAAAAATGTATATCATTAGGAAACCACCATAAGAGTAGATATCCTATAGGATATGGAATGATTACTAAACAAGTGCACAGCTAGAGAGTTATCCATACAAATAACGATGCCCCTAGGCAGCTGCTTATTTTGTCTAAAGAGAAATCTGGCCCTGTCAGCCATGACACTATAAAATTAGAACTCGGTTTACCAGAGGTAGCAGATTCGGTCCCTGTGCACATAACATCAGTACATCTAAGTTCTTAATGTATTTATTCTGTTTTATTAATTCTTTTTTAAATAATGTGGGATCAGGTTTGGCTGCAGATGTGAAACAGTTAATACAAGAAGACTTAGAAAAGAAAACCTTAAAAATGCTACCCTGCTTTGCTTCTGTCAGTTGGAAATAGATCTGATGCCCTCTGGACTTTAACTCCCGACAAAAGGGCATTTTATTACAGGTTATGACAAGTTGCAGAGAGACATGGAGAACTCAATAAGAAGAAACAGCAAGTGGAATCAAAAATGCTCTAGAAAGATGTTTTGAAGACAGAACGAAGATGACTAGTGATGACTTCAAATGATAGGTGTTAGCAGAATTCTTGATATAATCAGTAATCTCAGGCAAGACTTGAAACATTGCATCTTTAGCAGGGTATGTAGAATGAGAGGCTGCAGTGAGTGCGTGAGCAAACTGTGCACTCTCTCTCTAATCAGATCATTGTCTCTGAGCATGCTTCACTATTAATGCTATCTCATCTTCATAATGTAATGAGCTGTGATTAGAGGCAGCTCCAATGCTGATCACTACAGTGCTCTTATTGTCTTCTGATACAACCGATTCTTTTATTTTCTTGCTCCTTTAATTTCACACTTTATTGTTATATCTACAAGTGTACATAAATATTTCACAGAACTTAAAGAAATGTAATTATGTAATGTAATTGATTGCAAGATGCATAATTTAGTGCTTGCATTACTTATTGTGGTGTGCTGTAAATATAACTACAAGACAAATCAGAGACACACATATAAAGATGAAGGGATTTACTCTAAGGGAATAGACATAAACATGCACAAAATATAGCTCTATCACCAACATATATATCCATAGATTTATAAAGTACACATGAACACACACTCTAAATTCACATTATGTACACACACAAACACACACATATATAAATAAATATAAATATATATATATATATATATATATATACACACACACACACACACACAACACCCACATATATACATACATATATATACGTATATTTACACCTGAAATTAATCATATCTATATCTAATCAGACATAATGGAAAAAATCTTCCATACTATATTTTTTAGTATTATTATTAAACCCGATCATTCATCCTGCATGACAGTGAGATTTTCAGTTAAAGAACATTTGTTTACATTTTTCTTTCATTTTGATTGTTTTACCTACTTTTTTCACACCCTGAGGAGGAGCTTTGTCTGCTTATCTCAACTTCTGCATTTCTTACATATATTAAAAAGTTGTCTTGGCAATACTTTTTTTTTGTTAACTTTAAAATACAAATCATATTTACCACTGCCACTCATGAAAGAAGAAACATTAAGTTTAGAATAAAAAAAAACGATTTGGTCCCACTATAACTATTTATCAACTATCCCATTTTACATCTAAAGATTTGCTTCAATATATCTAAAATCCTTTGTATTCATAGTGGAGCAAACCAGGTATTATCTAACATGTATGTTTTATATCCAGTAACATCAAATACGATATGCAATTAAGTTTCATTATGATAACACATTAATAACATATATACTTTTATATAGAACTCCCATAGGTTCCAGTTTAGAAATGTCATATCTCGGTTACTTTTTTTCAAATGTAGGTGATAGTATAATAAATGAATAAAATAACTAACCGGTTTCCCCAGTCATTGTTCCTCTAAGAGTTTTTATAAAAATGCATCGATTATTTATTGCAATATTTAAAATGTACATAGTTCTACGTCAAAAACAAATATAGACCCCAAATTAAGTGTCAAAGATATGTGACATTCATTCTCCCAGATGTTTACACAGTTGTGTCTTTGCCTATAAGCTGCAGCTTTTCGCATGCAAATGCCCAGTAACCTGCAGAGAATTCCCTCTGACAGTGCACAGTTATTGTGACCACAGCCAGGCACTCAGGTCACAGTGTAGCTGGGATTCAGGAGCGAGATAGAAATTACAATTTTAATGCTTGAAAATACTTAAGTTCCTAAACAGAAACACTTAATAAATGGTTTCTTGTATAAAGGACAGAAGGGAGTGTTTTAGATACTTGGTAGCTAAATAGATAAGCAGATAGATGTTTTATATATAGCCTTCCTAAAAGAATGTTTCTATAGGTTAAAGGCATTTAGAATAAGTTGTCCAAACACTTTATTTAACTAGATACATTAGCTTTTAGTATCTTTAAAAAATACATTTTCGCATTAAGATATTTTATAAGGCAAGACTAATAGACTTTTACACATAGGACAGATGTGTCTACAATTTCCATTCCTGTGTCTGACATACCCCAAATGGCTTGAACAAATGAATCATTGTATACATTCTGTGCTGAGTGTATACACCGTATAAACTTATGAACAGCAATCATGCACAGCAACAAACTAATATAAAGTACAATCCGCATCAATTACCTTCAAATGTTCATTGCTTCTCTACACTCTGTATTTTCAAATGGTCTTAGACATCTTTAAACACATTTGTTTTCTTCAGGTAACTGCATTTTAACCGTTTCACTGCGGCCTGCAGTGTTTTTTAAATGTAAAACATTGTGAGATATATTACTATAAAGTTAAAATTTTCACCTCTGGAATAAATACAATTATATCATTTTGTAAAATCATTCAATTTAAAATAGTGTCTAATAATCTAGATTAATGATGGACAGATGGATATATATATATATATATATATATATATATATATATATATAATATATTACAAACCCTATATTGTCTTGTTATATACGAAGCTTTTTAAAACAAATATACGTATTAAATAAAGCAGAACTAATACAGTAGTACTCTGTACACTAATTTGCATAAGCGCTTGCCTCTCTCTCTATAATAATGGGATCACTGCCATGTTTGACTGACTGTCAGAAATGGCTTCGTTTGACAGTGAAGTCATGAGACAAGTGATGGATACTATTGTCCAAAAGTGACCCTTCATTAACACCAGCTCTCAGCATCTGTATCCTGTCATCAGTTCTCATCCCAGAACCAAAGCTGTTGCATTGTAAGCACATTGAAGGATTCCATGCTGTGTTCAACCTTGTATCAGCTAAATGGGTGGGGAGGCTGACCTATAACTTGATCCCCCATATCTTAACTCGCCTTATTACCCATCTTGAATTCAATTCGTTTGCAGGTGTCTGCAATTTGCAGCTTATCTCTTTTTATGAGGGTTTCTAAGAACACAAAGAGAGAATATTATCAATATTAATTAACAAAATCTAGGGGAGCTTTATTTGGTACACTACAAATGAATCATCTCATTCCTTGGCTGGAGCTTATGAGAAGACGAGCTGGGTTGGAGAGAAGCACAGCTGACCTGGTGGGTGACAGGCACAGGTTGGAAGGGTGACATTTTATTGTAAGCATGGCTATGAAAGGAAGAAAAGGGAAGGACCAGTCAATTTAATGCAGGGACCAAGAGTGCACTGCTGTTGCTAAGCGACAGAGATGCTGCTAAAGTTCTGTCAGAAGCTCCAGTCTGACCTTATGCAAATAGAAGCTTCCAACTCTTTGTGGAGAGGCTGAAATTTCCACCCACTGTGTCACCAATACCTGGCAGAGAGCCTTTTATTCAAATGTTCTCAAAAAGCACACACAGAGCATGTGACAATGCCTGACACGTTTAGGGCTGGAGGGAAAATCCGAGGGGATGGAGGAAAACATTTTTTTGCATTCAAATGTCAGTTTCTGGCTTAACTCAGCCAATCACAACCCATAAAATCCCTTTAGCCGACCATCCCAGCCACAATCGGCCTATCATTATACCTATCACTACATCACAGCACTACTGAGGATACAATCGTCTCTCTTAGCCCATTAAAGCTGCCCTCATCAAGGCACAGCCCTTCACAATGACAGAACCTCTCACCTCTTCACTGCCCATCTCTGATCATCAGAGTCCTCCCACACTATCAAAGCCCCTCTCAGACTATCACAGCCCCTCTAAGACTATCACAGCCCCTCTCAGACTATCACAGCCCTTCTACCCTGTCTCAAACCCTCTCTGATCATGACACCATCACAGACCACAACAAACTATCAGAGCCCATCAGACTTTTTAACAGAGTCCCTCTCATGCCTGTGCCATAACTTACATTTTATGACAGCCCATCAGAAAACATAACAACCCCCTCAAATTATTACATCCTCAGTGAAACCATTGCAGTGACTTTCGCACTTTTACATCCTTTCTCACTCCTACACAGCAGCTCAAACAATCATAGATACAGCTCTCTTTAGATTATCAGATCAGTTCATTTCATTTGCACCCCATCATACGTCTCTTCTCTTAATATTAAAACTGTGCAAGTTTTTTTTTTTTTTTTATCACAGTAACCTAAGCCATGATTCTTTACCCAGTCCAAAATAAACCAAGTTAATTTAAATATATATCTAAAAATGAAATGTGCAAAATATTGCAGTGAATTCAGAGATACACTTTTGTGTGATAGTGTGCCATGAAAATGACATCAAATATACGTGTGCTGCATTATCTTAACCAGTAGGAATTTAATTAACAAGCACTGCCAGAATAAAACATTATGAATAGTTCTAATTGAAGAATAAAATCGTTTCATTCATAGCACAAGGAAAACGCCCTGATAAAGCCACATTGTAACTGAGCAGAGATGTAAGGAACAGCAACACAGCGTCTTATCTACAGCGTATTCATTTCTACATTAAGGCAAATAATAGGGTGAAAATCAATAGTGTAAATTCTAACATAAGGTATTTCAAACACAGCTGTGCTATGCAGATAGCATCATAAGGCAAAGGGTGTTTATGTTTAATACTCAGGGACAATGGCAAAGAAACAAATCCGCCAGCAAATTGAGAGCATGAGCAAAATAATACAGTGAAACAAATCCCTGGAATAATTATCTGCCATTATAATAATTGCAATAATATCACCTGACTACATATGTGCATATTGCTACAGTAAACAACGTTTTATTTTTGCCATGGAAAATCTCTATTGTTTTTATTTACCTACCTGTCTATGTACCTACATACTTACCTGTCTATCTTTTTATATCTATCTCTACGGAAAACCTCAGTCTATAAATAATTATTTCATATTTAAATGTATTATAGTAAACCTTTTTTAAACCATGTGCACCAGATATTATTATTATTATTATTATTATTATTATTATTATTATTATTATTATTATTATTATTATTTATTATTATGTTTCTTAATATTATTATAACACAATACAAACTGTTTTAGATTGTGTAAGGAATTTTTAGCTTTTTCAAATGAGGAGACGTTCATTTTTAGAAATTCTTAATGAACTGAAACAAAAACACAGTTCTTAAAATGTAGGATTGCACAAACCAATCAGTTGTAACGCAAGAGTCATAACGTTAGATATATTAAAATCATTATGTAGTATTATACACTTTTAGATGATGTACATGAGAAAGGCTAGTGGTGGAAATTATTCTTATGGGAGGGGGTAGATTAAACCCCAGTCTTTATAACAGTGAGAAGAGACAGCAAAGGCAATAAAAAAATCTAGATATAACACTGACATCCCTGACCACTGACAGGACACCTGTTTATGGAAGACACCTGACTCTATTGCTATAAGTGCCTGCAGTAACCTTTGTTGCAATTAGAGAGCAATCTCCCCAATTATAAATGGTAATAAACACAGAATCATGACCTGTGCACATGCTGCAGAAATTAAATGTCTACTCTGTCTCAATGATAAGAAAAGCTCTGAAAATACGTTATTTAGCATTCTGGGTAATAGGAAACTGCCTTAGTTTAGGTGACACAATAATACATTTGCTCTTACAAACTACTTGTCTGGTCCTCCCCTTTTTAATTGCAAGACTTTTCATAATACTCACAATAACATTAATATTTCATAGAAGCAATGTGTATGGTGAACTTTGTGATGGGAAGTTCAATAGATGCCGTAAATATTAATGGAATATGAAATGAAGCCTTCAGTGACAGTAAGGGGAGTGAACATGTGCTGGCCCTGGGGCAGGACAGGCCTCCAGCCTTGTCTATTCTGCTTTATTATATTAGCCTATGTCTTTACTTACAGCCCGGGCCATAAAGCTGCAGTCCATGGGTCACTAATGACAAATGTCCACATGTCTAGCCAAACGCTCCCCTCCTGGCCCCACTGCACAACTAGACCCCTGAGAGACTCTCTGGGTGTCTGATACAAGCGAATAGTCTTTCCAAGCAGAGTTGTGGAGGAGAATGAGGAGAGATAAAGGAAAGGGTGTCTATATTTTATTTATTTTGTAATTCTCATCGCATAATCTGTTAGATCATTCTGAAGTCCAGCAGTACAGATGCACTGTCTGTCACAGATAGGAACAGATAAACTATATAAATATATGACTTTCTCGGTCTTATATTTTTTAAGGAAAGGGCATTTCCCTTAACATTATGATACACACGAACACACAGACAATCACACACAGACAATGACACCCAGACACACAGACAATGACACACAGACAATCACACACAGACAATGGCACACAGACAATCACACACAGACACACACAGACACACACACAATCACACACAGACAATGACACACACACAATCACACACAGACAATGACACACAGACAATGACACAAAGACAATCACACACAGACACACACAGACACACACACAATCACACACAGACACACACATTAGCAGTGCACATTCTACAGTATTTTAGAAGAAAGAGCAATTCTTTCTTGAAGCTGCAGAAGATATGAGCTATGAGTACGACTACAACCAATTTAGGTTATGAAGAACCATTGATGTGATTGAAAAGATACAAGATTTCAGTTTGGGTGATATTTATTTAGAAGCCAAAAAACAGCACAAAGCTTAATACTTATTGTTTATTAATTCATAGAATATTAAAGGGGATTTTAATTTTCAAATATTGGACATCTATATCTAGATATAGAGCAGTTTCATTATATTTAATGATCATATACAAAGAGCAAACACACTTTGAATTAATACTTCCGATTTAGATTTTGCATTTTTCCCCAAGGATGATGACTTATTCAAATATTCTGATATATACAATGTGTTTCAAAAATGGTTATGCATTTAATCGAAATAAGGTGAAAAATCCCTATCAGCAAGTTTTGTGGAAGTAAAAAAGCGTTAATTTATGAAAAATGGTCAGAATAACTAATAATAATAGCTCTAAACTGATTTCTTTAATTGTATAATTCGGGAATTCATCTTCCCCTGATCAAAGGGACTTAATCGTTAAATAATAAACACACTGCATAGTTTTGATCCCAATACGTGCTATGGAATCGCAAAAAGAAGATGAGCATCTCCCGATTTGAAACCACTTATGTTCTTAACATGTAGTCTGATTTCCTGCAGTTTCACCATAGCTCAGTGTTCCTATTCAGGATGCACTTTTACAGTTTGTGTGACTTAATTTAAACTGTCTATTGCACCCAGCATCAAAGCCCAAAAAGCCATCTCTATTCTATCACTTGAAAGGGCAATACTTTCAAAGATTTTTTTTATTCACTGGGAGAAATAAAAAGGGATGCAGGTTTTGTAAGTGTTAAATAACTTTCTCAGCGTGTATTAAAGAAAGATTGTATTTTAGCAACAGCTGATTGAAGCTGCCATATGATCCTCCCTGCTTGTCTATGGTATGATATTTATTTAACCTGCTGAGGGACTGTGTTCTAGGTCATCTTTCACATGCTGCTAAGAGCACAGACATTACACACTACCCCAGGTATTCTGATTGATTGTTAACACCCAAAGCCTTTGGATCATAATTTAACACAGCAGGTTCTACATCACAGGCTCAATTTAAAAAAAAAAAAAAAAAAAAGTCGAGTGAGTTACATTGCAAAACAGGCTGCTGAGCAATAGTGGAATTTTGCTATATAGGCTGTACATTACACAGATAAATTAAGTTGCAGGTGTGTAAGCAGTATGAGCTTCACATTAGTAACCAGAAACAGTCTGTGGGTGGGATTTCTGGTGTTGCCTTTACTTTACTTCTACAGATAATAAGCGTGGGGAATTCTAGCAGCTAAAAAGGTGACACATTTATAACCTAGTTAGCATACCCTACTAACTAGCTTGTTAGGATCACTTTATTATTCTGGGAGGGGGTCACTGCTGAGTTAGAATAGATACAACAGTCTTAGTGAAATTAAAATCCTGCTGTTCCAATGGACTAACCACTAGACCTAACCCCTCCCCAGTTCCTTCATCCCCTTACCTTCTAACATGCTTAAAGGGACAGGATATGTAGATATTTATTGCAGCGCACATTGATTAAAACAGTGGATAGAGTAAATTTATCTCTACAATATTGAAGACAAAATGTTTGTGAAGTTATTTTTTGCCCCCCTCACCATAAAGGTGTCTGTTTACTGACCTATCTGGTTACCCCACGCCTCAGGCCTTTTGTTTTACATTTTGTTTTGTGTGGCAGATGCAGTACAGTTAGCAGTGAGTACATTGGAATTTCTGCTCTAGCTAGCCTTAAAAATAAGACAGAGCATAAGCTGTAGACAAGCTCAATCATCACACCAAATTAAAGGGTAAGTGAGCACCTTTAGATGTTTATATAAAATGTTTAGTTATGCACAGTGAAACAACTTTGCAATATAATCTCACAATTTATTTTGCCCCCTTCACCTAATTTAGCTGTACCTTGGGGAAAAGGGTGAAAAGCAGGTGTTTTAGGATTTTACACACATGAAAATGCAGCTGTTTTTCTATCAATATAGCCTTTTTCAACCCCTTCATCTACAAATTACTAGTGATGTCGCGAACTGAAAATTTTCAGTTCGCGAATGGTGAACGCGAATGTCCCCAACTGTTCGCGAACGGGCGAACCGCCATTGACTTCAATAGGCAGGCAAATTTTAAAACCCACAGGGACTCTTTCTGGCCACAATAGTGATGGAAAAGTTGTTTCAAGGGGACTAACACCTGGACTGTGGCATGCCGGAGGGGGATCCATGGCAAAACTCCCACGTAAAATTTCATAGTTGATGCAGAGTCTGGTTTTAATCTATAAAGGGCATAAATCACCTAACATTCCTAAATTGTTTGGAATAACGTGCTTTAAAACATCAGGTATGATGTTGTATCGATCAGGTAGTGTAAGGGTTATGCTCGCTTCACAGTGACAGACCAAACTCCCCGTTTAACGCACAGCAAACAACCGCAAACAGTCCATTTGCACAACCACGAGATAGTTAGATTTGATAGATAGATAGATACATAGATTAGATAGATAGTTCAATAGATGCAATATACATTTGATAGATACGATAGATAGATTTGATAGCTAAATAAATAGATTTGATAGATATATAATTTCCCAGACAGAGAATTACAAGACGTGCGGTCTGGGACCCATGGTAAGGTTCCCAGAGGCAGTTGCGGCGCCAGGGGACGTGTATATGGCATGGATTTTAGGAACCGGGAGATGGAAAAAGATGCTTGGTCGGTCCTCCTACTTCAAATTTGGGTCACTGCGCGTGCAATCTACTGTGCCACCAGATATGAGTGGTGTATTAAGTAGTACTATTCTGATCAGTTTAATCCCTGTTATGCCCCCTATCAGGGGACGTGTATATGGCATGGATTTTAGGAACCGGGAGATGGAAAAAGATGCTTGGTCGGTCCTCCTACTTCAAATTTGGGGCACTGCGCGTGCAAACGTGGCCAGACTTTTAGACGACAGACATTTGGCCGATGGACATTTGGCCGAAACACAAGTGGCTGTCACAAAACAGTCCGGCCACGATAGATAGATTTGATAGATAGATACATAGATTAGATAGATGGATCAATAGATGCAATATACATTTTATAGATACGATAGATAGATTTGATAGATAAATAGATAGATTTGATAGATATATAATTTCCCAGACAGAGAATTGCAAGATGTGTGGTCTGGGACCCATGGTTAGGTTCCCAGAGGCATTTGCGGTGCCAGGGGACGTGTATATGGCATGGATTTTAGGAACCCGGGAGATGGAAAAAGATGCTTGGTCGGTCCTCTTACTTCAAATTTGGGGCACTGCGCGTGCAATCTACTGTGCCACAAGATATGAGTGGTGTGTTAAGTAGTACTATTCTGATCAGTTTAATATCTGTTACGCCCCCTATCAGAGGACGTGTATATGGCATGGATTTTAGGAACCGGGAGATGGAAAAAGATGCTCGGTCGGCTCGGTCGGTCCTCCTACTTCAAATTTGGGGCACTGCGCGTGCAATAGTGGCCAGACTTTTAGCCGATGGACATTTGTCCGACGGACATTTGGCCGAAACACAAGTGGCTGTCACAAAACAGTCCGGCCACGATAGATAGATTTGATAGATAGATAGATAGATAGATAGATAGATATATAGATAGATAGATACATAGATTAGATAGATAGATCAATAGATGCAATATACATTTGATAGATACGATAGATAGATTTGATAGATAAATAGATAGATTTGATAGATATATAGTTTCACAGACAGAGAATTACAAGACGTGCGGTCTGGGACCCATGGTAAGGTTCCCAGATTCAGTTGCGGCGCCAGGGGACGTGTATATGGCATGGATTTTAGGAACCGGGAGATGGAAAAAGATGCTTGGTCGGTCCTCCTACTTCAAATTTGGGTCACTGCGCGTGCAATCTACTGTGCCACCAGATATGAGTGGTGTGTTAAGTAGTACTATTCTGATCAGTTTAATCCCTGTTACGCCCCCTATCAGGGGACGTGTATATGGCATGGATTTTAGGAACCGGGAGATGGAAAAAGATGCTTGTTCGGTCCTCCTACTTCAAATTTGGGGCACTGCGCGTACAATCGTGGCCGGACTTTTAGCCGATGGACATTTGGCCGACAGACATTTGGCCGACTTACATTTGGCCGAAACACAAGTGGCTGTCACAAAACAGTCCGGCCACGATAGATAGATTTGATAGATAGATACATAGATTAGATAAATAGATCAATAGATGCAATATACATTTGATAGATACGATAGATAGATAGATTTGAAAGATAAATAGATAGATTTGATAGATATATAATTTCCCAGACAGAGAATTACAAGACATGCGGTCTGAGACCCATGGTAAGGTTCCCAGAGGCAGTTGTGGCGCCAGGGGAAGTGTATATGGCATGGATTATTGGAACCGGGAGATGGAAAAAGATGCTTGGTCGGTCTTCCTACTTCAAATTTGGGGCACTGCGTGTGCAATCTACTGTACCACCAGATATGAATGGTTTGTTAAGTAGTACTAGCGTGTGGAGCATTTTTAGCCCAAGGCAGCTCATTTCATCAGGCCTTTTTTTACTCAAATGTATCGCCCAATGTCAGTCCCTTCGGGATCCATCCCTCATTCATCTTAATAAAGGTGAGGTAATCTAGACTTTTTTGACCTAGGCGACTTCTCTTCTCAGTGAAAATATCTCCTGCTGCACTGAAGGTCCTTTCTGACAGGACACTTGAAGCGGGGCAGGCCAGAAGAAGTTCTATCGCAAATTGGGATAGCTCAGGCCACAAGTCAAGCCTGCACACCCAGTAGTCAAGGGGTTCATCACTCCTCAGAGTGTCGAGATCTGCAGTTAAGGCGAGGTAGTCTGCTACCTGTTGGTCGAGTCGTTCTCTGAGGGTGGACCCGAAGGGCTGTGGTGAGGCATAGGAGATCAAAAGCTCTGCATATCCTCCATCAACAACACGTCTGTAGAGCATCCTGTCCTTGCCGGCGTGGTTGTGGGAGTTGGAGGATTACTTTCAGCTCTTCCTCTGTTAGATTCCCATTGTGCTGTGACATCACCCTTATACGCTGTGTAAAGCATAGTTTTTAATTTATTTTAGAAATGCTGCATCCTTTCCGACTTGTGGTAATTCGGTAACATTTCTGGCACTTTATGCTTATACCGGGGGTCTAGTATCATGGACACCGAGTACAGGTCGTTCTCCTTCAGCTTTTTTTTACGAGGGTCCCTCAACAGGCACGACAGCATGAAAGACCCCATTTGCACAAAGTTGGATGCCGAGCTACTCATGTCCCGTTCCTCGTCCTCAGTGATGTCACTGAAGGTATCTTCTTCCCCCCAGCCACGTACAACACCACGGGTACCAGATAGGTGACAACGAGCACCCTGGGATGCCTGTTGTGGTTGGTTTTCCTCCTCCTCCTCCTCCTCAAAGCCACATTCTTCCTCTGACTCCTCTTCCAGCGTTGCCGCTGGTCCAGCAAGCGATGCTGATAAGGCTGTTTCTGGTGGTGATGGTGACCACAACTCTTCCTCTTCACGCTCATCTACGGCCTGATCCAGCACTCTTCACAGGGCACGCTCCAGGAAGAAAACAAATGGTATGATGTCACTGATGGTGCCTTCGGTGCAACTGACTAGGTTTGTCACCTCCTCAAAAGAACGCATGAGCCTACAGGCATTGCTCATGAGCGCCCAGTAACGTGGCAAAAAAATTCCCAGCTCCGCAGAGGTTGTCCTAGCACCCCGGTCATACAAATACTCGTTAACGGCTTTTTCTTGTTGGAGCAGGTGGTCGAACATTAGGAGTGTTGAATTCCAATGTGTCGGGCTGTCGCAAATCAAGCGCCTCACTGGCATGTTGTTTCGCCGCTGGATATTGGAAAAGTGCGCTATGGCCGTGTAGGAACGCCTCAAATGGCCACACACCTTCCTGGCTTGCTTCAGGACATCCTGTAAGCCTGGGTACTTATGCACAAAGCGTTGTACGATCAGATTACACACATGTGCCATGCACGGCACATGTGTCAACTTGCCCAATTTCAATGCCGCCACAAAATTACTTCCGTTGTCAGAAACCACTTTGCCGATCTCCAGTTGGTGTGGAGTCAGCCACTGATCCACCTGTGCGTTCAGGGCGGACAAGAGTGCTGGTCCGGTGTGACTCTCTGCTTTCAGGCAAGTCAACCCCAAGACGGTGTGACACTGCCGTATCCGGGATGTGGAATAGTACCTGCGGAGCTGGGAGGTGCCGTTGATGTGGAGCAAGACACAGCAGCAGAAGAGGACTCAGCCGAGGAGGTTATGGAAGAGGATGGAGTAGGAGGAGTAGAGGAGGTGACAGCAGGCCTGCCTGCAAGTCATGGTGGTGTCACCAACTACTCCTCTGCAGAGGCATGCATTCCATGCTTGGCAGCCGTCAGCAGGTTTACCCAATGCGCAGTGTATGTGATATACCTGCCCTGACCATGCTTTCCAGACCAGCTATCAGTGGTCATATGGACTCTGGCCCCAACACTGTGTGCCAGACATGCCATTACTTCCTTTCGCACAATCGAGTACAGGTTGGGGATTGCCTTTTGTGCAAAGAAATTTCGTCTGGGTACCTTCCATTGCGGTGTTCCAATAGCTACAAATTTTTTGAATGCCTCAGATTCCACCAGCTTGTATGGTAAAATCTGGTGGGCTAAGAGTTCAGACAAGCCAGCTGTCGGACGCCGGGCAAGGGGGTGACTTTGTGACATTGGCTTCTTACGCTCAAACATGTCCTTGACAGACACCTGACTGTGGGCAGATGAGCAGGAACTGCTCCGGAAGAGAGACGGAGTGGCGGATGGTTGAGAGGGGGCAAGGAGGACAGCAGTGGTTGACGTGGCTGAAGATACTGGACCAGGAGGAGTTTGTGTGCTGCTTGTACTCATGTGTTGATCCCATAGGCATTTGTGATGTGCGATCATGTGCCTTCGCAAAGCAGTTGTACCTAGTTGGGTGTTGGACTTCCCACGACTCAGTTTCTTTTGTCACAGGTTGAAAATGGCATCGCTGTTGTCAGAGGCAGACACACAAAAAAATGCCACACTGCTGAGCTCTGCAATGACGGCATTCTGGTGGTGTCAACAGCATGCGTTGATTGGCGTGCTGTCTGGCTGACCCCGGGTGCCGATGCATGCTTTCTGACTGTGCCACTAGCTCCTTGCGATGACCTTCCCCTGCTTCCAACTCTTCTCCTCCTCCTCCTCCTCCTCTCTGTCTCCCCATCTGAACTTTCCCCCTGTTCTTCTTCTCTTCTAGCGGGCACCCACGTGACATCCACGGACGCATCGTCATCATCAACCGCTTCACTTGTATCTGACAAATCAACAAAGGAAGCAGCAGTGGGTACAACATCATCATCATCACACCATACGTCCATGTCTGTAATGCTGCCTGACTGAGACATATCACTGTTATCTACATCCTCTGTCAATGATGGTTGCGCATTACTCATTTCTTCCAACTGATGTGTAAATAACTCCTCTCACACATCAAGTGAAGCGGCTTTGGTGCTAGTGTTGGTGGTGGCGGCAGGCGGGCGAGTGGTAACTTGAGAGGTGCCCGAAGATAAGCTGGAGGAGGATGATGTATCAAGGTTCAGAGCGGAAGCTATAGAAGATTGGGTGTCCTGTGTTAAAAAGTTAACTATGTCCTCCTCAGAACTTTTCGAGTTCATGATATGTGGCCTCTGAACACTGGGCATTATTCTATGGACGAAGGGAATCACAGCACCACAACCACGACGGCACCTGCAGGGTGGCCTGCCTCTGCCTGTCATTTTTTTAAAATGTACACTTACACTACTATTAAACAAGATATGAGTGGTGTCATTGGGCAAGTGGGCACAGTATATGCTGTGAGCCTGACACAAAAAAGCAGACTGATGTTTCACAGTCCAAAAGTTTTTATTTTTTTAAATGTACACTTACACTACTATTAAACAAGATATGAGTGGTGGCACTGGGCAACTGGGCACAGTATACGCTGTGAGCCTGACACAAAAAAGCAAACTGATGTTTGACAGTACAAAAAGTTTTATTTTTTTAAATGTACACTTACACTACTATTAAACAAGATATGAGTGGTGGCACTGGGCAAGTGGCCACAGTATATGCTGTGAGCCTGGCACACACGCTGGCAGGCAGGCAACTGCAATTAGATTACACAAGCAGACTGATGTTTCACAGTCCAAAAAGTTTTTTTTTTAAATTTACACTACTGTTACACCAGATATGAGTGGTGGCACTGGGCAAGTGGGCACAGTATATGCTGTGAGCCTGGCACACATGCTGGCAGGCAGGCAACTGCAATTAGATTACAATAGCAGACTGATGTTTCACAGTCAAAAAAGTTTTTTTTTAAAAATTATTTACACTACTGTTACACCAGATATGAGTGGTGGCACTGGGCAAGTGGGCCTGGCACACACGCTGACAGGCAGGCAGGCAACTGCAATTAGATTACACTAGCAGACTGATGTTTCACAGTCAAATTTTTTTTTTTTTTTATTATTTACACTACTGTTACACCAGATATGAGTGGTGGCACTGGGCAAGTGGGCCTGGCACACACGCTGACAGGCAGGCAGGCAACTGCAATTAGATTACACTAGCAGACTGATGTTTCACAGTCAAAAAAGTTTTTTTTATTTTAATTATTTACACTACTGTTACACCAGATATGAGTGGTGGCACTGGGCAAGTGGGCCTGGCACACACGCTGACAGGCAGGCAGGCAACTGCAATTAGATTACACTAGCAGACTGATGTTTCACAGTCAAAAAAGTTTTTTTTTCTAATTATTTACACTACTGTTACACCAGATATGAGTGGTGGCACTGGGCAAGTGGGCCTGGCACACACGCTAGCAGGCAGGCAACTGCAATTATATTACACTAGCAGACTGATGTTTCACAGTCAAAATTTTATTTTTTTTAATTATTTACACTACTGTTACACCAGATATGAGTGGTGGCACTGGGCAAGTGGGCCTGGCACACACACTGGCAGGCAGGCAACTGCAATTAGATTACACTAGCAGACTGATGTTTCACAGTCAAAAAAGTTTTTTTTATTATAATTATTTACACTACTGTTACACCAGATATGAGTGGTGGCACTAGGCAAGTGGGCCTGGCTGGCGCACACGCTAGCAGGCAGGCAACTGCAATTAGATTACACTAGCAGACTGATGTTTCACAGTCAAAAAAGTTTTTTTTTAAAATTATTTACACTACTGTTACACCAGATATGTGTGGTGGCACTGGGCAAGTGGGCCTGGCACACACGCTGGCAAACAGACAACTGCAATTAGATTACACTAGCAGACTGATGTTTCACAGTCAAAAAAGTTTTTTTTTTAATTATTTACACTACTGTTACACCAGATATGAGTGGTGGCACTTGGCAAGTGGGCCTGGCTGGCATACACGCTAGCAGGCAGGCAACTTCAATTTGATTACACTAGCAGACTGATGTTTCACAGTCAAAAAAGTTTTTTTTTTTAAATTATTTACACTACTGTTACACCAGATATGAGTGGTGGCACTGGGCAAGTGGGCCTGGCACACACGCTGACAGGCAGGCAGGCAACTGCAATTAGATTACACTAGCAGACTGATGTTTCACAGTCAATTTTTTTTTTTTTTAATTATTTACACTACTGTTACACCAGATATGAGTGGTGGCACTGGGCAAGTGGGCCTGGCACACACGCTGGCAGGCAACTGCAATTATATTACACTAGCAGACTGATGTTTTACAGTCAAAAAAGGTTTTTTTTTAATTATTTATACTACTGTTACACCAGATATGAGTGGTGGCACTGGGCAAGTGGGCCTGGCACACATGCTGGCAGGCAGGCAACTGCAATTAGATTACACTAGCAGACTGATGTTTCACAGTCAAAAAAGTTTTTTTTTTTTTTTTAACTTATTTACACTACTGTTACACCAGATATGAGTGGTGGCACTGGGCAAGTGGGCCTGGCTGGCAAACACGCTAGCAGGCAGGCAACTGCAATTAGGTTACACTAGCAGACTGATGTTTCACAGTCAAAAAAGTTTTTTTTTATAATTATTTACACTACTGTTACACTAGATATGAGTGGTGGCACTGGGCAAGTGGGCCTGGCTGGCAAACACGCTAGCAGGCAGGCAACTGCAATTAGATTACACTAGCAGACTGATGTTTCACAGTCAAAAAAGTTTTTTTTTTAATTATTTACACTACTGTTACACCAGATATGAGTGGTGACACTGGGCTAGTGGACCTAGCTGGCGCACACGCTAGCAGGCAGGCAACTGCTATTAGATTACACTAGCAGACTGATTTTTCACAGTCAAAAAAGTTTTTTTTTATTTTAATTATTTACACTACTGTTACACCAGATATGAGTGGTGGCACTGGGCAAGTGGGCCTGGCTGGCGCACACGCTAGCAGGCAGGCAACTGCAATTAGATTACACTAGCAGACTGATGTTTCACAGTCAAAAAAGTTTTTTTTTTATAATTATTTACACTACTGTTACACTAGATATGAGTGGTGGCACTGGGCAAGTGGGCCTGGCTGGCAAACACGCTAGCAGGCAGGCAACTGCAATTAGATTACACTAGCAGACTGATGTTTCACAGTCAAAAAAGTTTTTTTTTTAAATTATTTACACTACTGTTACACCAGATATGAGTGGTGGCACTGGGCAAGTGGGCCTGGCTGGCACACACGCTAGCAGGCAGGGAACTGCAATTAGATTACACTAGCAGACTGATTTTTCACAGTCAAAAAAGTTTTTTTTTTTTAAATTATTTACACTACTGTTACACCAGATATGTGTGGTGGCACTGGGCAAGTGGGCCTGGCACACACGCTGGCAGGCAGACAACTGCAATTAGATTACACTAGCAGACTGATTTTTCACAGTCAAAATTTTTTTTTTTTTCTAATTATTTACACTACTGTTATACCATATATGAGTGGTGGCACTGGGCAAGTGGGCCTGGCACACACGCTAGCAGGCAGGCAACTGCAATTAGATTACACTAGCAGACTGATGTTTCACAGTCAAAATTTTTTTTTTTTTAATTATTTACACTACTGTTACACCAGATATGAGTGGTGGCACTGGGCAAGTGGGCCTGGCACACACACTGGCAGGCAGGCAACTGCAATTAGATTACACTAGCAGACTGATGTTTCACAGTCAAAAAAGTTTTTTTTATTTTAATTATTTACACTACTGTTACACCAGATATGAGTGGTGGCACTGGGCAAGTGGGCCTGGCACACACGCTGACAGGCAGGCAGGCAACTGCAATTAGATTACACTAGCAGACTGATGTTTCACAGTCAAAAAAGTTTTTTTTTCTAATTATTTACACTACTGTTACACCAGATATGAGTGGTGGCACTGGGCAAGTGGGCCTGGCACACACACTAACAGGCAGGCAACTGCAATTAGATTACACTAGCAGACTGATGTTTCACAGTCAAAAATTTTTTTTTTAATTATTTACACTACTGTTATACCAGATATGAGTGGTGGCACTGGGCAAGTGGGCCTGGCACACACACTGGCAGGCAGGCAACTGCAATTAGATTACACTAGCAGACTGATGTTTCACAGTCAAAAAAGTTTTTTTTTAATAATTATTTACACTACTGTTACACCAGATATGAGTGATGGCACTAGGCAAGTGGGCCTGGCTGGCGCACATGCTAGCAGGCAGGCAACTGCAATTAGATTACACTAGCAGACTGATGTTTCACAGTCAAAAAAGTTTTTTTTTTTTTAATTATTTACACTACTGTTACACCAGATATGTGTGGTGGCACTGGGCAAGTGGGCCTGGCACACACGCTGGCAAACAGACAACTGCAATTAGATTACACTAGCAGACTGATGTTTCACAGTCAAAAAAGTTTTTTTTTAAATTATTTACACTACTGTTACACCAGATATGAGTGGTGGCACTTGGCAAGTGGGCCTGGCTGGCATACACGCTAGCAGGCAGGCAACTTCAATTTGATTACACTAGCAGACTGATGTTTCACAGTCAAAAAAGTTTTTTTTTTAAATTATTTACACTACTGTTACACCAGATATGAGTGGTGGCACTGGGCAAGTGGGCCTGGCACACACGCTGACAGGCAGGCAGGCAACTGCAATTAGATTACACTAGCAGACTGATGTTTCACAGTCAAATTTTTTTTTTTTTTAATTATTTACACTACTGTTACACCAGATATGAGTGGTGGCACTGGGCAAGTGGGCCTGGCACACACGCTAGCAGGCAGGCAACTGCAATTAGATTACACTAGCAGACTGATGTTTCACTGTCAAAATTTTTTATTTTTTTATTTACACTACTGTTACACCAGATATGAGTGGTGGCACTGGGCAAGTGGGCCTGGCACACACGCTGGCAGGCAGGCAACTGCAATTAGATTACACTAGCAGACTGATGTTTCACAGTCCAAATTTTTTTTTTTTATTATTTACACTACTGTTACACCAGATATGAGTGGTGGCACTGGGCAAGTGGGCCTGGCACACACGCTGGCAGGCAGGCAGCTGCAATTAGATTACACTAGCAGACTGATGTTTCACAGTCAAAAAAGTTTTTTTTTTTTTAATTATTTACACTACTGTTACACCAGATATGAGTGGTGGCACTGGGCAAGTGGGCCTGGCACACACGCTAGCAGGCAGGCAACTGCAATTAGATTACACTAGCAGACTGATGTTTCACAGTCAAAAAAGTTTTTTTTTTATAATTATTTACACTACTGTTACACCAGATATGAGTGGTGGCACTGGGCAAGTGGGCCTGGCACACACGCTAGCAGGCAGGCAACTGCAATTAGATTACACTAGCAGACTGATGTTTCACAGTCAACATTTTTTTTTTTTTATTATTTACACTACTGTTACACCAGATATGAGTGGTGACACTGGGCAAGTGGGCCTGGCACACATGCAATTAGATTACACTAGCAGACTGATGTTTCACAGTCAAAAAAGTTTTTTTTTTTTTAAATTATTTACACTACTGCTACACCAGATATGAGTGGTGGCTCTGAGCAAGTGGGCCTGGCACACACGCTGGCAGGCAGGCAGGCAACTGTAATTAGATTACACTAGCAGACTGAAGTTTCACAGTCAAAAAAGTTTTTTTTTTAAATTATTTACACTACTGTTACACCAGATATGAGTGGTGGCACTGGGCAAGTGGGCCTGGCTGGCGCACACGCTAGCAGGCAGGCAACTGCAATTAGATTACACTAGCAGACTGATGTTTCACAGTCAAAAAAGTTTTTTTTTTTTTAAATTATTTTCACTACTTTTACACCAGATATGAGTGGTGGCACTGGGCAAGTGGGCCTGGCACACACGCTAGCAGGCAGGTAATTGCAATTAGATTACACTAGCAGACTGATGTTTCACAGTCAAAAAAGTTTTTTTAATTATTTACACTACTGTTACACCAGATATGAGTCCAAAAAGTTTTTTTTTAAAATTATTTACACTACTGTTACACCAGATATGAGTGGTGGCACTAGGCAAGTGGGCCTGGCTGGCGCACACGCTAGCAGGCAGGCAACTGCAATTAGATTACACTAGCAGACTGATGTTTCACAGTCAAAATTTTTTTATTTTTTTTTAATTATTTACACTACTGTTACACCAGATATGAGTGGTGGCACTGGGCAAGTGGGCCTGGCTGGCACACACGCTAGCAGGCAGGCAACTGCAATTAGATTACACTAGCAGACTGATATTTTTTACAGTCAAAAAAGTTTTGTTTTTTTAAATTATTTACACTACTGTTACAACAGATATGAGTGGTGGCACTGGGCAAGTGGGCCTGGCACACACGCTGGCAGGCAGGCAACTGCAATTAGATTACACTAGCAGACTGATGTTTCACAGTCAAAAAAGTTTTTTTTTAAATTATTTACACTACTGTTACACCAGATATGAGTGGTGGCACTGGGCAAGTGGGCCTGGCACACACGCTGACAGGCAGGCAGGCAACTGCAATTAGATTACACTAGCAGACTGATGTTTCACAGTCAAAAAAGTTTTTTTTTCTAATTATTTACACTACTGTTACACCAGATATGAGTGGTGGCACTGGGCAAGTGGGCCTGGCACACACACTAACAGGCAGGCAACTGCAATTAGATTACACTAGCAGACTGATGTTTCACAGTCAAAAAATTTTTTTTTAATTATTTACACTACTGTTATACCAGATATGAGTGGTGGCACTGGGCAAGTGGGCCTGGCACACACACTGGCAGGCAGGCAACTGCAATTAGATTACACTAGCAGACTGATGTTTCACAGTCAAAAAAGTTTTTTTTTAATAATTATTTACACTACTGTTACACCAGATATGAGTGATGGCACTAGGCAAGTGGGCCTGGCTGGCGCACATGCTAGCAGGCAGGCAACTGCAATTAGATTACACTAGCAGACTGATGTTTCACAGTCAAAAAAGTTTTTTTTTTTTTAATTATTTACACTACTGTTACACCAGATATGTGTGGTGGCACTGGGCAAGTGGGCCTGGCACACACGCTGGCAAACAGACAACTGCAATTAGATTACACTAGCAGACTGATGTTTCACAGTCAAAAAAGTTTTTTTTTAAATTATTTACACTACTGTTACACCAGATATGAGTGGTGGCACTTGGCAAGTGGGCCTGGCTGGCATACACGCTAGCAGGCAGGCAACTTCAATTTGATTACACTAGCAGACTGATGTTTCACAGTCAAAAAAGTTTTTTTTTTAAATTATTTACACTACTGTTACACCAGATATGAGTGGTGGCACTGGGCAAGTGGGCCTGGCACACACGCTGACAGGCAGGCAGGCAACTGCAATTAGATTACACTAGCAGACTGATGTTTCACAGTCAAATTTTTTTTTTTTTTAATTATTTACACTACTGTTACACCAGATATGAGTGGTGGCACTGGGCAAGTGGGCCTGGCACACACGCTAGCAGGCAGGCAACTGCAATTAGATTACACTAGCAGACTGATGTTTCACTGTCAAAATTTTTTATTTTTTTATTTACACTACTGTTACACCAGATATGAGTGGTGGCACTGGGCAAGTGGGCCTGGCACACACGCTGGCAGGCAGGCAACTGCAATTAGATTACACTAGCAGACTGATGTTTCACAGTCCAAATTTTTTTTTTTTATTATTTACACTACTGTTACACCAGATATGAGTGGTGGCACTGGGCAAGTGGGCCTGGCACACACGCTGGCAGGCAGGCAGCTGCAATTAGATTACACTAGCAGACTGATGTTTCACAGTCAAAAAAGTTTTTTTTTTTTAATTATTTACACTACTGTTACACCAGATATGAGTGGTGGCACTGGGCAAGTGGGCCTGGCACACACGCTAGCAGGCAGGCAACTGCAATTAGATTACACTAGCAGACTGATGTTTCACAGTCAAAAAAGTTTTTTTTTTATAATTATTTACACTACTGTTACACCAGATATGAGTGGTGGCACTGGGCAAGTGGGCCTGGCACACACGCTAGCAGGCAGGCAACTGCAATTAGATTACACTAGCAGACTGATGTTTCACAGTCAACATTTTTTTTTTTTTATTATTTACACTACTGTTACACCAGATATGAGTGGTGACACTGGGCAAGTGGGCCTGGCACACATGCAATTAGATTACACTAGCAGACTGATGTTTCACAGTCAAAAAAGTTTTTTTTTTTTTAAATTATTTACACTACTGCTACACCAGATATGAGTGGTGGCTCTGAGCAAGTGGGCCTGGCACACACGCTGGCAGGCAGGCAGGCAACTGTAATTAGATTACACTAGCAGACTGAAGTTTCACAGTCAAAAAAGTTTTTTTTTTAAATTATTTACACTACTGTTACACCAGATATGAGTGGTGGCACTGGGCAAGTGGGCCTGGCTGGCGCACACGCTA
Source organism: Bombina bombina (assembly GCF_027579735.1). NCBI lineage: Eukaryota > Metazoa > Chordata > Amphibia > Anura > Bombinatoridae > Bombina > Bombina bombina. Next base: position 611,487,422 of record NC_069504.1, on the reverse strand, counting down.
GCAGGCAGGCAACTGCAATTAGATTACACTAGCAGACTGATGTTTCACAGTCAAAAAAGTTTTTTTTTTTTTAAATTATTTTCACTACTTTTACACCAGATATGAGTGGTGGCACTGGGCAAGTGGGCCTGGCACACACGCTAGCAGGCAGGTAATTGCAATTAGATTACACTAGCAGACTGATGTTTCACAGTCAAAAAAGTTTTTTTAATTATTTACACTACTGTTACACCAGATATGAGTCCAAAAAGTTTTTTTTTAAAATTATTTACACTACTGTTACACCAGATATGAGTGGTGGCACTAGGCAAGTGGGCCTGGCTGGCGCACACGCTAGCAGGCAGGCAACTGCAATTAGATTACACTAGCAGACTGATGTTTCACAGTCAAAATTTTTTTATTTTTTTTTAATTATTTACACTACTGTTACACCAGATATGAGTGGTGGCACTGGGCAAGTGGGCCTGGCTGGCACACACGCTAGCAGGCAGGCAACTGCAATTAGATTACACTAGCAGACTGATATTTTTTACAGTCAAAAAAGTTTTGTTTTTTTAAATTATTTACACTACTGTTACAACAGATATGAGTGGTGGCACTGGGCAAGTGGGCCTGGCACACACGCTGGCAGGCAGGCAACTGCAATTAGATTACACTAGCAGACTGATGTTTCACAGTCAAAAAAGTTTTTTTTTAAATTATTTACACTACTGTTACACCAGATATGAGTGGTGGCACTGGGCAAGTGGCTTGACAGGCAAGCAACTGCAATTCGATTACACAGGGAAAAAAATGATGTTCTAGCCCTAAAAAGGGTTTTTTGGGGTGCTGTCCTTAAAGCAGAGATCAGATGAGTCCTTCAGGACTGTAGTGGACACTGAATACACTAGCCTAGCTATCAATTTCCCTATAAAATCAGCAGCAGCTACACTGTCCCTCCTCTCACTAACAATGCAGCTTCCGAATGAATCTAAAATGGCTGCTGTCCAGGAGCTGGGAGGGTCTGGGAGGGAGTGTCTGCTGCTGATTGGCTGGAATGTGTCTGCAGACTGTGAGATACAGGGTCAAAGTTTACTCAATGATGATGAATAGGGGGCAGATCGAACATCGCATATGTTCATCCGCCACAGCGAACAAGCTATGTTCGCCAGGAACTATTCGCCGGCAAACAATTCGCAACATCACTACAAATGACTGAATTTGAAGTTGTATAGTGTGGGTTGTATTCTCAGGGATCTGTCTGTAAGTAATAACATCATTCAACTGTTGATGGGCTTCAGATATATAATCCTCTTTCTTGAGGACAACAGGGGTACCTCCCTTATCTGATTTCCTTATGACAAGTTGTCTGTTATTTTTAAGTTCATTATTATTTGACAGGCATAGATTTGTTTATATTCCTTCTGTTCAGATGATTGTCAAATGACACAGGACATCAAAATGTATATGTGTTTCTATTCACTCTATGCAGGTGATTGTTAAATGATTCAGGACATTCAAATGTTTCTTGCTTATTATATCTTGTATATATTGTATATATAGGTCTCCTTAAAATATGTCACTATACAGGTAGAGTTCTCCTTATATTCACCTATTTTGATATTTGTATATCGATAAAAGAGGTGTAGCAAATAGCAGGATTAGATGTGGACCGTGTAATAGGTGTAGAAATTTGTAGCACCAGGTGTTTATTTTTAACTTGTTTGATAAATATATCCTGAGCACCCTCCCCCAACTATCTGTGAGTATGGGGAAACCCGAAACGCGTTCTTTGCTTGGGATGTGTGATGCTCTTAATAAAAAAAATTTAACATTTTTGTATGTTGTGCAGCCCACGTTGTTTTCTTTTTAATTAATAAAGTTGATGTTTTCTGAGCCGTTCTATCCTTCTTACTTGGATTGTTGCTGCTTGAACATGCTAATGGGCTCTTTAAACATTAAGTCGAGACGCTGAAATTTCCTTTGGAACTGGAAGCACAGGATCGGATCAGTCTCTGTATGGGGAACTACAGAGGAGGTTTGGCGAGAGTGTAAATCACTGTTGATGTGTTATCCTCACGGAGGTTTTGCGGTTGAACAACAGAACAACCGATTATTGCCTGGGAGGATATCGTAAGTGAATTATCCTTACAATCAATGTACAGTTCCTTTTGGCATTTAAAACATTCACATGACTGTGTATTGGGAAACACATTTTATTATTTCTCAAAACTCATGAATAAAGTAGGCTTTTCCCTGGATTTTACTAGTCCTTGCTCTTTAACCAGTGCAATCTCAAACAGCAGAATGCTCCCATAGAAGACATATCTTTTAACTTTTCTGGTTCCTATCCATTCGCCACCAGAGATAATCAACCTGAAAGTGAGGGGAAATGTTTTAAAACAAATTCAATTTATTGCCCCCATAAAAAGATAAAATAAGGTAATTCTCAAGCATGAAATGTTCTGTATGCACACTATACCTGCCTATGTACCCCTATAAAAAAAATAGGACTGAGACTCAAGCCTTTCCCATTATGGATTGACCCTAAATGTAGAATTTTCTAAGGATTAAGAATATGCAAAATGTTTATATATGGACATGTACCTTGTTCCAATGAGCTGATACCACGCAAAGCTAAGATATTGATGTTATCACAAAATTAAAAATGGTCAAGCAACCAATGTTGGACCACTTGAGATGGATTAACCATGTCATGAATTTGACCACAGCAAAGAGGATTGATAAACATTATCTAGGAATAAAATTTGACATGTTCTAATCCTTTAAAAATCTTATGCAATGGTTTATCTGCAGAAAAAAATCCCATACATTTTGTAGAACTAAAAAAAATAAAATAATTTAAAGGGATAGAATGGTAAAAAATGAAATGTGCATAGTTGCATGTCAAATTGAAATAGAAGCATTTTCGCAATATACTTCAAAATGTTTCAAATTAAAGGTATTACTGTTTTTCTGCGGTATACACGCATATCCTCTGAGGGGTCAACAGTAGCTTCTATTACAGAAATTACGTCTTCAGAAACAATGCACACCACAGCCACCTCTGTCAGGAAGCATAGTGTTTGAATACTCGTGCATGGACCTTCACAGGATATGTGTGTATGCTGCTAAAAAACAGTAATAACTTTTACTAGAGGCAGTTTTGCTATTGGAAGTATATTGCAAAGATGTGTCTATTTCAAATTGAAAAGCACCCATGCAAATTTCAATGTTAAATCAAAAGAGACTATATATAATCCCAAAACTGAGTGCACTAGTAATGGTGACACAAAGACGTACTGCTCAATAGTACCACTCCTTATAAATATATATATATATATATATATATATATATATATATATATATATATATATATACACAAAGAGAAGCACACTCACAGGAGTGAACAACTGGCTCAATACTATTGTTATAAATAAATAGAGAGAAGCGCTCAACCAGGGAACGAACAATAGCATAATAGCTTGCTCTATGGCTAGTTACCACCCAAGAAGCAACCTCTTTTTGCTCAAAATGTGCCTTTCACAGAGAAGAACTTTCCTGAAGTATATCAGTCTGACCCTGACTTCACAGTACAGTCCAGCCCCGAAATACCAGGCAATCGCTCTCTGAACAAGAGAAACAGCAAAATCCCAGAGGTACGTTTCGTAATTCTTTTATTAGAAAAATAATCATATATGCATATATACAAAATAAAATCATAATAACAAATGCAAACAAAATATCTCTTGTTACAAAACTGAAATATTGACCCAAATTTTTGTCATCAGAAAAAAATCAAAATGCAAACATTAAACTTAAATAATCACACAAAATAAAATTAAACATATTTCAAATACAGACAAAAACAAACTGGAGGAAAAAAAAAAAAAACCTAAATAATCCAATCCTTCCACTTCTTTGTCTTCCAGATGCCTTCAGAATCTAACTCCCCATATCGCCTCCTATCAAAAGAAAAATACAAAAACAACTTCCCACGGATCAAACCCACACAATTACCTACAGTAACTACCTCTTTCTTAAAAATCAAAATATTACGCACATCCCACAAAACCTCCTTCACACAACATGCCAACAACCATATCAATCTTGCTTTCTCCTTTTCCACACCACTTCCACACAAACCATACATCATCATATTAAAAGTAAAAAACTGCACTCCAGTCAAACCCTTAATCATCCTTTTCAAACTTCTCCAAACATCCCTAGCATACTTACAATTCCAAAACAAATGAATAACACTCTTGCTTTGAAAACAACCATCTCTAGGACACACTTCTGAAGCCACTAAACGACGCATTCTCTGAAAATCCCTTGTTGGCAAACACTTATGCACACTCATCCAACTAATATCTTTCTGCCTATTCATCAAATACTTATTACACACATTTTTCCATACCAACACACATTCATTTTCATTCAAACCCCCAATCAACTCAAGACCTTCCTTCTTCTCCAACATTTTCAACACCATTCTGTTTGCACACCACATCTCCCTACTAACATTCTCCAAACCATATTTTTTAATCCAACATTCCACCCTTACATAAAACCACGGAACAGCAAAACATACCGGTTTCTTTCTATCAATCTCAAATAAACCATATCATCTTAAAACATTTCCACAAGCATACTTTACCATACAACCAGCCATGCTATCCTTACCACTCAGAACCACACACCTACTAACATATTTCACAGCCAAAAATCTCTCCACATTTGGAAAACCCTTACCACCAACATTCTTACTCTTAACAACAACATCTCTTTTCAAACGCTCCATACCAGAACTCCAGAAAAAAGAAAACAACACTCTCAAAATTCTCCGAAAAATCCTCTCAGGTGGCGGAAAAACTAACGCCAAATATAACATAATAGGGATCAAAACCGATTTAATAACTAACATTTTTCCTTCCAAAGATAAAGTCCTTAAAGACCAAAACTGAAGTTTTCTACTCACTTTATCAAAAACATTCTCCCAACTTTCCAAGCCTTTCAAATCCACATCAAATTTCACACCCAACACCTCAATTGCACCTTCAGTCACAGGCCATCCACAAGAATCAATCGCCCTATCATTACCAAAAACTTTAACTTTACACTTATTCCAATTAACTCTGAAACCACTTGCCATACAAAAACATTCAACTAAAGTTTTCACCCTCCTCAAACCAGCTTGAGTCTCACATACCACACTCACATCATCCATATACCCAATCACTTTTAAACACCTTCCATTACTACCAGGAACACTCACACCTCTAACTAATTTATCCTTCCTCAAACTAGTTAATAATGGCTCAATGACACACACAAATAACACAGGAGACAAAGGACATCCTTGACGCACTCCAGATTTAACACAAAATTCCTCAGTCAAAAAACCCTTCACCTGAACTTGACACAATATCACTATACAAACATTTAAACCATCCAATAATCTTACCAGAAAAACCTAAATGTTCTAAAACATGAAACATAAAATCATGCACTACCCTATCATACGCTTTTTCAAAATCCACAATAGCAACAGCAACAGACCTCTTCCTCTCCCCCCCACATACCACAGTACATCACGTAGTAACAACAAACTTTCAGAAATCTGACGCCCAGGAACAGCACACACTTGCTCTTCACCCACAACCTTACCAATCACTCCACACATTCTATTTGCCAACACCTTTGCAATAACCTTATAGTCAACATTCAACAACGTAATCGGCCTCCAATTCCTCAAATCTCTCTTATCACCCTTTTTAAATAACAAAACAATCAAACCTTTCCTCATTGAAACAGGCAAAACATTCATTCTAAAAACAAACTTACAAACATCCAACATATCAACCCCAATCAAATTCCAAAAACAAGTATAAAATTCAACAGGCAAACCATCACAACCAGGTACCTTCCCATTCTTAAAACTCCTAACAACCTCTGCAATCTCATCCAAACTTAGATCCCTTTCTAACAAATCGTTATCATATTTTTCCAACTTAATCTCAATGTTTTCCAACAACTCATTTTCCAATAAAACATCTCTTGTTTTTTCTTTATACAGCTCACTGTAAAACTCATGAACTTCACGCAAAACACCATCCGTACCATTAACTTCACACTCAACCTTATCAAAAACACTAACAAAACCAGTCTTTCCTTCAAAAGCTTTCTTAAAAAAATATCATCCTTTTCCATTTTCTCCAATCTTGCCATAAAAACAATTTTCTTTCCTTTTTCATGCATACACTTTTTAATTATCTTTCTTGCTTCAGCAATTTCCTCATGCACATCAATACCACAATTTCTCAATTCATACAAATACAACAACCTCAGATACCATTTATCATACAACTCCCTTTCCATTCTAGCTTTCTCACAGCCTTTCTTAATAAAAAACCTCTTTATTTCCACCTTCAACCATTCCCACCACATAAGCACATTACTAAAATCACATTTTCTTTCACGCCACCTTTCATACATCCAAACAAACTGACGCTTAAACTTTCCAAACACCCTTACCAAACTTGATCTTCAAATCACAATTCACCTTACACATCAAAAGGGCATGATCCGTAAAGGGCATCCGCTTTAAAGAAAAATTATCAACACATAAAAATTTAGATAAAAAACAAAAATCAATTCGAGATTTTATCCCACCACTATAACTGAAGAAAGTAAAACCCTCCCCTGAAAAAGAAACAGACCCGAAGGCATCCTTCAAACCGAAAGATTTAAGCAAATCAAGTAAAAACTTCCCTGAGCTATCCACCCTACAATCACTCCCACCCTCTCTGTCCCCATTCTTAATAATACAATTAAAATCCCCAACCAAAAAAGTTGGCTCTCGACCTGGCAGAAAAAACTTTAAAGTTTCAAAATTAAGCAAACGTTCTACCCTATTTGGAAAAGCATATATATTAAACAAACGAAAAACAGTCCCACAAAAACTAAAACTAACCAAAAGTACCCGACCTGGGACAATATGAACTACATTAAGTATAGAAAAACTAAACCCCTTAAACAAAACTCCCACCCCCCATTCCTATCAGAAGAACAAGACCATACTTTAGGACCATATTCCCAGTCAGCACATTTAGGATGTTCAGAGAGACCACATTCCTGCAAACAAAAAATATTAGCAGAACATACAGATAATAATTTAAAAATTGCAGCTCTCCTTGCTATAGTTGTCATACACTTGACATTAAGGGAAGAAATGGTCAGAAACATCACAAAAATAAATTAAAGAAAAACAAAAAAAGAAATAACATCAGGACTTCTTCTTTCCTTTCTTTTTCTTAGGACTCAAAGGAGATCCTTTAAATCTGCCTCTGTGACGTTCCGACCTCCTAGGCTCCCCCTTGCCAACCTCATAACCAGTAACTTCAGCAAGTTGGTTCACATCTCTTTTATCTAGATAACCAACAGAAGAGGCATCAGAAAAGTCACCTATACACTGGCTTGAGTCAGAAGTAACGTCTTTAGAAGAGACAGAAGGAAACTCTGAAATTAAAGAGTCAGCATCACTTGTAGTATCTGGATCTCCACCCTTAACTACTGGAAGATTCAAATCAGGACTCTCCCATCCATCAGAATCCGCATCTATTTTTCGCTTGGAGGCAGATTTTTTCCCTTCAGTGTCCATATCCTCCTCAGAACTAGAGGACACAACAGCAGACCAATCAATGTTCTCCCCTTCACCAAGAACAGCATCAGGAGCAGCATCACAACATGACTCAGTGAAGGAAAAATTCTCTGTCCCAGGAACAGCAACAGTATCATCCACAGAATTGGGCAACATGGCTTCAAGAACATCTGAAGCAGCTATAATATTAGATGTAGCAAGATCCACCTCCTGAAGATGAGATTGGGCTTCCTCTACCTTCTCAGCCACAGGAACCACCACAGGAGCATCAGACACCTCTCCGACAGGGACCCCAACTGCAGATTTCTTACACAAAAGAGGTAATATAGAGTTCAATGCCTTATCAGAGACCTCCTCCTCATTCACAGATGGCTCAACTGCAACTGAAGATGGTTTTTTTTGCAACATCAGCATAGGAAGGCTTCACTCTATCAAGCCCCTGAAACATCATCAAAGGACACATCCTGCACAGATGACTTGAAGAACCACACAGGTCACAGGTCCGGCGTTTACTACAGTGGGCAACAAGATGATCCTCCTCACCGCAATTTCGACATCTGGCACCTGGGCAATTTTCAGCAATGTGACCAAACAGGTTGCAACTACCGCAAAAAAGAGGCATGTCATCATAGTATAGGAAACCTCTATTTCCACCAATGGCGAAAGTCTGTGGAGGGTGTTTCTTTCCACCAATACCTAATTCATCTGGCACAAACCGCACCCAGAACCTGCACTTTCCATTGAAAGTCCCAAACTGATTCTTCAGCTTGCTACCTCATTGAACATCATCAAAGTAGCGACAAAGAAACAGACGAATTTCCACATCAGTGACCCAAGGGTTGTACATATGTACTGTCACCGGGATTCTTCTTTCCCTCTGCACACAGGCAACAAATTTCATGCCAACCAACTCTGGAGCAGCAGCCATATCAATAGTCCGTTGATAGCAGGTCTGTAAATAATGCTCATTGGTGAAAACCACATCAAAAATCCCTCTTGAAGGGAATGACTGAACACAATGCAAGCTTGCTCTTGGCATCTTCAAAACACCCTCCAAAACCACCAGCTGGACATGAGCCAAACCAATCTTCTCTCGAAAGTCCTCAGAAATCAACACCCGAAGTGTATGGGGAACATTTGGCACATTGGTAGCCATATTTACCCTATTGCCTCTTTAGGCTGGATTTCAGAGCACCCCCCCAAAAGCAGCATGTGGCTGAAGTCCAGGGACGATACCACAAGGCCAAGGGGACGGCCCTACTACCCAGTTGCTCTACGCCTAAGGAGTAGCCACCCCCCTAATAGCAGCAGGAGCCCAAACCCCAAAGGGAAAGGACCCCAGGCCGAAGGAGCAGGTCTCCAGGCAGCAAACCAAGACTAAGATCAAGTACAGAAAACTGCACTTGATCCAAGTCAAAGGCCCGAGAAGCAACCTCAGCTGATCATTTCGGCCTATTGTGGGCCTCGTCAGTGAGGTGCAGCCATATCCCTCTAGGCACACTAAGCAACGGGTCCACGTCTGGATTCCCGCATCACACTTAGGGAGACTTCCCAAAATGTCATAATTTGCATAAATAAATAGAGAGAAGCGCTCAACCAGGGAACGAACAATAGCATAATAGCTTGCTCTATGGCTAGTTACCACCCAAGAAGCAGCCTCTTTTTGCTCAAAATGTGCCTTTCACAGAGAAGAACTTTCCTGAAGTATATCAGTCTGAGCCTGACTTCACAGTACAGTCCAGCCCCGAAATACCCCGAAACGATCGTCTGGGGTTGCTGTGTTCCTTGTTCAGAGAGGAATTGCCTGGTATTTCGGCGCTGGACTGACCGTAATAGGCGGGACCAGACTGATATACTACAGGAAGGTTCTACTCTGTGAAAAGCATTGCTGGGCTAAAAGAAGTTGCACCCAGGTGGTAAATCGCCATAGAACAGGCTAACAATGGTATTGAGCTGGTTGTTCGTTCCTGTGAGTGCATTTCTCTCTGTGTGTATTTAGTCTCCCTATGGGAAAAAGGGGCAACCAGACGTGGACACCTTGCTCAGTGTGCTTAGAGGAATACTGCTACACCTCACTGACGAGGCCCAATGAAGGCCGAAACGATCGTCTGGAGTTGCTGTGTTCCTTGTTCAGAGAGGAATTGCCTGGTATTTCGGCGCTTGACTGACCGTAATAGGCGGGACCAGACTGATATACTACAGGAAAGTTCTACTCTGTGAAAAGCATTGCTGGGCTAAAAGAAGTTGCACCCAGGTGGTAAATCGCCATAGAACAGGCTAACAATGGTATTGAGCTGGTTGTTCGTTCCTGTGAGTGCATTTCTCTCTGTGTGTATTCAATACTATTGTTAGCCTGTTCTATGGCAATTTACCACGTGGGTGCAGCTTCTTTTAGCCTAGTAATGCTTTTCACAGAGAAGAACTTTCCTGTAGTATATCAGTCTGATCCCGCCTATTACGGTCAGTCCAGCGCCGAAATACCAGGCAATTCTTCTCTGAACAAGGAACACAGCAACCCCAGACGATCGTTTCGGCCTTCATTGGGCCTTGTCAGTAAGGTGTAGCCATATTCCCCTAAGCACACTGAGCAAGGAGTCCACGTCTGGTTTCCCCTTTTTCCCATAGGGAGACTACATCCACACAGAGAGAAGCACACTCACAGGAACGAACAACTGGCTCAATACTATTGTTAGCCTGTTCAATGGCGATTTACCACCTGGGTGCAGCTTCTTTTAGCCCAGTAATACTTTTCACAGAGAAGAACTTTCCTGTAGTATATCAGTCTGATCTGCCTATTACGGTCAGTCCAGCGCCGAAATACCAGGAAATTCCTCTTTGAACAAGGAACACAGCAACCCCAGACGATCGTTACGGCCTTCATTGGGCCTCGTCAGTGAGAGACGATTGTCTGGGGTTGCTGTTTTCCTTGTTCAGAGAGGAATTGCCTGGTATTTCGGTGCTGGACTGACCGTAATAGGCGGGATCAGACTGATATACTACAGGAAAGTTCTACTCTGTGAAAAGCATTACTGGGCTAAAAAGTTGCACCCAGGTGGTAAATCGCCATTGAACAGGATAACAATGATATTGAGCCAGTTGTTCGTTCCTGTAAATGCACTTCTTTCTATGTATTTAGTCTCCCTATGGGAAAAAGGGGCAACCAGATGTGGACTCCTTGCTCAGTGTGCTTAGAGGAATATGGCTACACCTCACTGATGAGGCCCAATGAAGGCCGAAACGATCGTGTGGGTTTGCTGTTTTCCTTGTTCATAGAGGAATTGCCTGGTATTTCGGTGCTTTACTGACCGTAATAGGCGAGATCAGACTGATATACTACAGGAAAGTTCTACTCTGTGAAAAGCATTACTGTGCTAAAAAGTTGCACCCAGGTGGTAAATTGCCATTGAACAGGCTAACAATGATATTGAGCCAGTTGTTCGTTCCTGTGAGTGCACTTCTCTCTATGTATTTAGTCTCCCTATGGGAAAAAGGGGCAATCAGACGTGGACTCCTTGCTCAGTGTGCTTAGAGGAATATGGCTACACCTCACTGACGAGGCCCAATGAAAGCCGAAATGATCGTCTGGGGTTGCTGTTTTCCTTGTTAAGAGAGGAATTGCCTGGTATTTCAGTCCTGGACTGACCGTAATAGGCGGGATCAGACTGATATACTACAGGAAAGTTCTACTCTGTGAAAAGCATTACTGGGCTAAAAAGTTGTACCCAGGTGGTAAATCGCCATTGAACAGGCTAACAATGATATTGAGCCAGTTGTTCGTTCCTGTGAGTGTACTTCTCTCTATGTATTTAGTCTCCCTATGGGAAAAAGGGGCAACCAGACGTGGACTCCTTGCTCAGTGTGCTTAGAGGAATATGGCTACACCTCACTGACGAGGCCCAATGAAGGCCGAAACGATCATCTGGGGTTGCTGTTTTCCTTGTTCAGAGAGGAATTGCCTGGTATTTCGGTGCTGGACTGACCGTAATAGGCGGGATCAGACTGATATACTACAGGAAAGTTCTACTCTGTGAAAAGCATTACTGGGCAAAAAAGTTGCAGCCAGGTATTAAATCGCCATTGAACAGGCTAACAATGATATTGAGCCAGTTGTTCGTTCCTGTAAATGCACTTCTTTCTATGTATTTAGTCTCCCTATGGGAAAAAGGGGCAACCAGATGTGGACTCCTTGCTCAGTGTGCTTAGAGGAATATGGCTACACCTCACTGACGAGGCCCAATGAAGGCCGAAACGATCGTCTGGGGTTGCTGTTTTCCTTGTTCATAGAGGAATTGCCTGGTATTTCGGTGCTGGATTGACCGTAATAGGCGGGATCAGACTGATATACTACAGGAAAGTTCTACTCTGTGAAAAGCATTACTGTGCTAAAAAGTTGCACCCAGGTGGTAAATCGCCATTGAACAGGCTAACAAAGATATTGAGCCATATCGTTCCTGTGAGTGCACTTCTCTCTCTCTCTCTCTCTCTCTATATATATATATATATATATATATATATATATATATTTGCAGTATCTCACAAAAGTGAGTACACACCTCACATGTTTGTAAATATTTTATTATATCTTTTCATGTGACAACGCTGAAGAAATGACACTTTGCTACAATGTAAAGTACTGAGTGTACAGCCTGTATAACAGTGTAAATTTGCTGTCCCCTCAAAATAACTCAACACACAGCCATTACTATCTAAACCATTGTCAAAAGCGAGTACACTCCTTAGTAGAAATATCCAAATTGGCCCTGCGGCCCAGTCTCTGAAGGGAGGGGATCATGCTCTGCTTCAGTATGTCACAGTACATGTTGACATCCATGGTTCCCTCAATGAATTGTAGCTCCCCAGTGCTGGCAGCACTCATGCAGGCCCAGACCATAACACTCCCACCACCATGATTGACTGTAGGCAAGACACACTTGTCTATGTACTCCTCACCTGATTGCCATCACACACACTTGACACTATCTGAACCAAATAAGTGTTTCTTGGTCTTATTGGACCACAGGACATGGTTCCAGTAATCCATGTCCTTAGTCTGCTTGTCTTCAGCAAACTGTTTGCGGGCTTTCTTGTTCATCATCTTTAGACGAGGCTTCCTTCTGGGATGACAGCCATGCAGACCAATTTGATGTAGTGTGCGGCGTATGGTCTGAGCACTGACAGGCTGACCCCTCACCCCTTCAACCTCTCCAGCAATGCTGGCAGCACTCATATGTCTATTTCCCAAAGACAAGCTCTGGATATGATGCTGAGCACATGCACTCAACTTCTTTGGTCGACCATGGCAAGGCCTGTTTTGAGTGGAACCTGTCCTGTGAAACCGATGTATGGTCTTGTCCACCGTGCTGCAGCTCCGTTTCAGGGTCTTGGCAATCTTCTTTTAGCCTAGGCCATCTTTATGTAGAGCAACAATCTTTTTTTTCAGATCCTCAGAGAGATCTTTGCCATGAGGTGCCATGTTGAACTTACAGTGACCAGTGTGAGAGAGTGGGAGAGCGATAACACCAAATTTAAGACACCTGCTCCCCATTCACACCTAAGACCTTGTAACACTAATGAGTCACATGAAACCGGGGAGGGAAAATGCCTAATTTGGCCCAATTTGGACATCTCCACTTAGGGGTGTACTCACTAAGGGCTCGATGATTGAAAGCTCTCTGGGCTGGCGAGATTATTAATGAATGCTTTCCAGTCCTTCTATTTCCCTGGTGGAATGATCTAAATCAATTTTTACCCAGAAAACAGGGTTTCTCGCTAAGGGGCGTATACTGCATTTTCATATGAAATGTGCACAACAAAATTCGTATTTTAAACATTATACAAAACAAATATTTGAGCCATTCACACAAAAATAAGCTGGTAAAATTGTATTGTTAAGGCGCATCAAAAATCGTAACAAAATTCTTCACCAAAAATCGTATGTTAACAAAAACGTAAAATTAGTATGTAATTTACACAGGAATAAATCAAATTAAATATGCATAGCGTAAATCGTAATTGTAGTACACTGGATGTGTCAATTTATAAATACAAAATGCACAGCGTAATTGTGTTTTTTTCGTAAAATGGGCTGAACATGGGCGTTCTATGGGAGTATATGACAATGTCTCACTAATCCCAGCGTAATTCTATAAATATATTTCAGTCAATCAGATTTAAGTTCAATCCGATTGGCTGATCCAATCAGCCAATCAGATTGAGCTCGCATTCTATTGGCTGATCGGAACAGCCAATAGAATGTGAGCTCAATCTGATTGGCTGATTGGATCAGCCAATCGGAATGAACTTGAATCTGATTGGCTGATTCCATCAGCCAATCAGAATTTTCCTACCTTAATTCCGATTGGCTGATAGAATCCTATCAGCCAATCGGAATTCGAGGGACGCTATCTTGGATGACGTCCCTTAAAGGAGCCTTCATTCGTCGGTAGTCCGTCGGCCAGCAGGATGTTCCGCGTGGGAGGTCTGCAAGATGGATCCTGAAGAAAGAAGATTGAAGACCCCGCTTGGAAGATCGCCCGGATGGAAGACTTCTTCAGCGCCGCTTGGAGGATCACTTCATCGGATGGAAGACTTCTTCAGCGCCCCCTGGAGGATCACTTCTGCTGCTCCGGATCTCCTCTTCAGTTCCATCGGTGGCTCGGCTGAATGAAGACGACTCAAGGTAGGATGATCTTCAGGGGGGTAGTGTTAGTTTTTTTTAAGGGGAGTTTGGGTTAGATTAGGGGTATGTGGGTGGTGGGTTTTAATGTTGGGGGGGTTGTATTTTTCTTTTACAGGCAAAAGAGCAGTTTTCTTTGGGGTCATGCCCCGCAAAAGGCCCTTTTGAGGGCTGGTAAGGTAAAAGAGCTTTGAACTTTTTTAATTTAGAATAGGGTAAGGCATTTTTTTATTTTGGGGGGCTTTGTTATTTTATTAGGGGGCTTAGAGTAGGTGTAATTAGTTTAAAATTGTTGTAATATTTTTCTAATGTTTGTAAATATTTTTTTTATTTTTTGTAACTTAGTTCTTTTTTATTTTTTGTACTTTAGTTAGTTTATTTAATTGTATTTATTTGTAGGTATTGTATTTAATTAATTTATTGATAGTGTAGTGTTAGGTTTAATTGTAGATAATTGTATGTATTTTATTTAATTAATTTATTGATAGTGTAGTGTTAGGTTTAATTGTAACTTAGGTTAGGATTTATTTTACAGGTAATTTTGTAATTATTTTAACTAGGTAGCTATTAAATAGTTATTAACTATTTAATAGCTATTGTACCTGGCTAAAAAAAAAATACAAAGTTGCCTGTAAAATAAATATTAATCCTAAAATAGCTACAATATAATTATTATTTATATTGTAGCTATATTAGGGTTTATTTTACAGGTAAGTATTTAGCTTTAAATAGGAATAATTTATTTTAATTTATTTCGTTAGATTTAAATTATATTTAACTTAGGGGGTGTTAGTGTTAAGGTTAGACTTAGCTTTAGGGTTTAATACATTTATTAGAGTAGCGGTGAGGTCCGGTCGGTAGATTAGGGGTTAATAATTGTAGGTAGGTGGAGGCGACGTTGGGGGCGGCAGATTAGGGGTTAATAAATATAATATAGGGGTTGGCTGTGTTAGGGGCAGCAGATTAGGGGTACATAGGGATAACGTAGGTTGCGGCGGTGTACGGATCGGCAGATTAGGGGTTAAAAAAAATATGCAGGTGTCAGCGATAGCGGGGGCGGCAGATTAGGGGTTAATAAGTGTAAGGTTAGGGTTGTTTAGACTCGGGGTTCATATTAGGGTGTTAGGTGCAGACTTAGGAAGTGTGTCCCCATAGGAAACAATGGGGCTGCGTTAGGAGCTGAACGCTGCTTTTTTGCAGGTGTTAGGTTTTTTTTCAGCTCAAAATGCCCCATTGTTTTCTATGGGGGAATCATGCACGAGCACGTTTTTGAAGCTGGCCGCATCCGTAAGCACCGCTGGTATTGAGAGTTGCAGTGGCGGTAAATATCCTCTACGCTCCCTTTTTGGAGCCTAACGCAGCCCTTCTGTGAACTCTAAATACCAGCGGTATTTAAAAGGTGCGGGAGAAAAAAAGCATGCATAGCTAACGCACCCCTTTGGCCGCAGAACTCTAAATCTAGCCATAAGTTTATAACCTAATGAGTTATCGCCAAGTGGTCATCAGGCCACTTCCTCTTCGACCAATACACTCTGATATATAAATAAGATTTGTTCTACAAAATTCAAGAAAACAGGACTCCTGAGGGCATAGTACTTCTTTGTGAAAGGTGTAAGGCAAGAGGCAAGTTGCTACTGTCAATATCCAAAGCACAAATGTGTACTGCACAGGCAATCAGGACCTTTGGGAGACATCCAGTAAGCTCATTCGTGGGTTATTGATATTCAGCCCATACATCAGTTGTGCCACAGCGAGTGGAATCTCCCCAAAAATACTAGTGCAAACCCGTAATGTGGGTGATAGATGTCTTATGTTTTTATCTCAATTACATTTTTATTGATCTTTTATACTGGCATCGGTCTGAGCTTTTGTGGGTGCGCAAAAGCCTGATTTTTCTTTGTAGATCTTTGCCCCTTGCACTATCGGTTTGTACTAATAGTTTTGGGGAGATTCCACCCGCTGTGGCACAACTGATGTACAAGAATACACATTCATCACAAATGAGCTTACTGGACAGCTCCCAAAGGTCCTGATTGCCTGTGCAGCACACATTTGTGCTTTGGATATTGTCTCTCGCCTTACCCCTTTCACAAAGACATACTATGCCAGTAGGCATCCTCTTTTCTTGAATTTTGTAGAACAGATTTCAATTTGGACTTTTCTATCTTTGTAATAAGCATTTTTGAAGGACTGAAATGCACCTCTATGTCAATCGACTAAAAAGCAACTCAAAAATTGTCTTACAAAACAAGTTTAGATGTTTGCAAATCATTTATTTTGTATGCAAATACATATAGGGCATAAATAAAAATGAATTTGATTCCCATTTAATTTTTTTTTTTTTATTTAACAAAATGGCTGATGAATCTCACATCATATGAAAGTTTATATTTTGTCATGCAAATCTATCGTGACATTGCATTTCAAATCAGCAAAAATTATAACATTTGAATGATTAATCATGTTGTGAATAAAAACATATAATCAATAAACATATAATAATCAATAAAAAAATAAAAAAATTCTGTGAGATTTGTCTTAATCAGCCAGTCAGCAGTAGAGTCCCAGGACTTAGTGGAACATATTCATGCACTTCCTGTTAGTTTCACTTTAAACAATATTTATTTGACTTTTTTTCAAGCGAAAATATATTTAAAATAGGTTCAAGCACTTATTCCAAGCTCCTTCCACCTATGTAATTACACAAATAAACATACCTCAACATTAGAAAGCAAAACTGGTAGGAGTCTGCAGACTTGAGTCTACATCTGAAACTTTGGGGCTTGGTTAGGAGTCTGAAAATCAGCATAATGTTATTAAAAAAATAAGCAAAACTCTACATTTGTACAAAAACAGATGAGCTATATAAAAGGAACATCTACAAAACATTTATGTAAAGAAAGAAAAATCTAGTGTACTGTGTTAATTTAATATGTAATAGGCCTTTAATGCTGCAATTAAAGGCAAAACTCTCATATGGATCAGAATTACACATTTGTAAAAAAAATTAAAAGCCATTGTTACCTGCTGAAAGAGGGTATTTTAAATGTTTTACCGTTTTTAGCTGTTGATTTTTGTATAATCAGATTTTTTTATTAACAACAACAACAATATTAATAATAATAATAATAATAATAATAATAATAATAATATGTAATTATATGGTTATCTTTTAGCGTTGTGAGTCAATGCACCTGTTAACCAATACATTCATGAAAATTTTCCTAAAACCAATGAAAAATAGATATCTGGGTATCTGTGTTTGCACAAGCACACAAATCCTGTTAATTTAAATCTAAAAAGCTTTTTACTCTTCTTTCAAATTCATATTAAAAATATACAGTATCCATTTAAGGACTTTACCTCTCCATTAAAAGACTGGATGCTTTTAAGAAAAATAAATACATCCAAAGGTTACTTTATATCATAAATACACTGATGGATTGGCAAACCCAGTCTCCATAGTGTTATAGCCTCACGGCTGATAAGTCATTGTTGGACATTGCATTCAGGGACCTTGTGTTTGTGCTGCAGATATTGTTGGATGACAAAATTGTTTGCAAGGCTCCAGGAGGTCCATCTTTGTGCTAAGAAAACAGTTGTTATCAAGGTGAGTACACACAGGTCCAAAGAGAAAGGGCGGCCTGGCATGGAAAATATTTGCCTATGACTCAAATGTGGCTAGGTGTACAAAGTCGTACCAAGGTGAGCAAAAGTGCAGTGTAAGTGCCACTTAATAGATATCCCATAATCATGTGGGTCAAAGGAGTGTTGACAGATCATGTTAATCTGTAATGTTAGCTATTGTTCAGCACAGACTGAAATGTTTAGGAATCATTATTCTTCACTGTAAGTAATCTTTTTTTTCTTACCCTATCACCTACTGATGCATTTTGTTACTATGTAAATACACAGTGTGACAAGCAGGTGGTGTGAACTAACCTGCACACTGTACTGGGTGCTACCTTTATGTTTTAGCAACTGAATGTGAGTTCCTTACAGGGTTAAAGGGGAAAAAAGGCATATTATATTATGTTAGACACACACACACACTTTTTTTTCATTGTAATGACTCAGGTGACACAATCTCTGATTGGCTGAATAATCCACAGACATCATTGTTTTTTGTTTTTATTAAGTGCAGAACTGCAGCCCAGCGAATACTAATATTAATAGGTGTGTGTATGAAATAAGGCATTTCAGTATTTATGTATACATTAAGAAATCAATGAACCCAAATTTGTTCTTTTGTGATTCAGATAGAACGTGAAATTTTAAGCAACTTTCTAATTTACTCCTATTATCAATTTTTCTTCATTCTCTTGCTATCTTTATTTGAAAAAGAAGGCATCTAAGCTAAGGAGCCAGACAATTTTTGGTTTAGAACCTGGACAGCGCTTGTTTATTAGTGGGTGAATTTATCCACCAATCAGCAAGAACAACCCAGGTTGTTCACCAAAAATGGGCCGGCATCTAAACTTACATTCTTGCTTTTCAAATAAAGATACCAAGAGAATGAAGAACATTTGATAATAACAGTAAATTAGAAAGTTGCTTAAAATTGCCTGCTCTATCTGAATAACGAAAGAAAAAAATGTGGGTTCAGTGTCAATTTAACTAAGAAGTTGGCATGTTATGCATAAAAGAGTAGACATGTGCAGCTCCAAAAAATTTGGTTCTATTCGGTTCGGATCGATTCGGATCAATTCGAATTTCGGTTCAGATCGATTCAAATTCAGAATAAATTGAATGAATTCGTTTCGGACTCATTCGGATTCTTTCGGATTCGTGAAAAATTCAGTTCGATTTGGTTCGAATCGATTCGGAATTTCGGTAAATGTTAATTGGGATGTGCTGTGTATTACACTAGTATACTGTACAATACTAGTGTAATACACGGCCATCCGAATCCATCCGAATCTACCAAATAAATTTGAATCGATTCGGATTTATTCGGTAGATTCGGCACTACCGCAATTCGGAAATTCGAATCGATCTGAATCTCCGAATTCGACAAATTCATCCAAATTTCGATTCGGACCGAATCGAATCGCACATGCCTATAAAAGAGACATGCTTTCTTTGCTGCATAAAAATATACTTTGAACCTATCAATCATTCCAGCAAATGTTAGGCAAGAATTACATGTACAGTACTGCCAATTCCAAAAATATATGTTGTTGTGAAACATGAGAGGTGCACAGTGCTACCGACTGTACAAGGGGCTTTGTCAATGAGAGGCTATGAGAAAGGGTCACAGCCAGGGATAGTGACTGGGTCAGGGCGACAAATGGCATTGAGAGAGTTTGAGCCTCTTATTGAGCCTCATATTTAGGCTTTACCAGTGAGAATGAGAGTGATTAGGGGCATGGAAATATTAAAAGTGAAGATCAAATTGACAGTATTGCATAGTCTTTGTTTTTTTTTACAGTGCAGAGTTAAATCTATGTTACATACTTCAGCAGAACATATCAGACACAAGCATGGACAAAAAACAGTTTCAGATGAACCATTTATTATGAAAAAAGTATCAGTTTCTACATCTGGCTATAGGTTTATTTGCAATTTATTTGAGAACGAAAATCTGCTAGTCTTCCATTTCCTATGGGTGTCAGGATCCCTTACATGCGACCCTTTTTCTAATTCAGGAACCTGTCCCTTTAAATCCTACATGTTGTTTGCACTCAGTGCTCAGACATTTGTGTACTCAGTACCTGTTTCTTAGCATTTTTATCCTGTTTACCTTTCTGAATTTGGGTTCCTGGCTCACCTTCTTGTATTATTCCTTTGCCTCATCCCATTTGTTGTGACGTTTGGATTAAGGACTGCCCGCTGTGTTTGAGCCTGGCTAGTTCACTGAACTCTGGTATTGTCTTACCCCGATTTGTACTTTGCTGATGGACTGTCTTTATGGTATATGACCTTGGCCTGCTATTGAATTTCCTCAAAGCTATATACATTGCACACACGCATACACATACACACTCACACATCATGCACATATACACACACACACTCACACATCATGCACACATAAAAACACACACACACACACACACACACATACATGCACACAAACATACCCCCCACACACACACATCATGCACACATACAAACACATACACACATACATGCACACACATACATGCACACATACACACACACACTCACACATGCAAACACATACACACACACATGCACACAAACATATCCAAACACACACGCACACATATACACACACACTCATACATCATGCACACATAAAAAACACACACACACATACATGCACACAAACATACCCCCCCCACACACACACATCATGCACACATACAAACACATACACACACATGCACACATATACACACACACTCACACATGCAAACACATACACACACATACACACATGCACACAAACATATCCAAACACACACACACACATCATGCACACATTCACGCACACACATGTACACACACATATACAACATACATGTACACACACATCATGCACACATACATACACACACATACATGCACAGATACAGACATACACACACATACTGTATATACACACAAACATGTTCTTTTCAATTTAAAATAAATATTGTCTATATGCATATAGTATCTATCTATCTATCTATCTATCTATCTATCTATCTATCTATCTATCTATCTATCTATCTATCTATCTATCTATTCCCTGTATATATTCATATAGCTATACAGGTATAGATTTATATATATTTTTTAAATATATGCATATATCTTTTTAAAAATTGAAAGAACATTTTCTTCTATGTGAATGTAAAGTATTCCTAATGCACCTTTGGGTTTAGGGTAGTTGATCTAGCACAGTGTTGAGTTAGCTGCAATTTCTACTTTGAGTGCATTTAAATGTACAGAAACTGATTTGTAGTTACAACATTTTTCTGCAGTCATACAATAATATAACATATTCACAAATGTAAAATGTTTTTGAATTTATTAAATTCCATTTGCTGTAACTGTTTTACAATCACATGCCTTATTTAGAGAATCTAATCCAGACTAATTATAGTTGCCAACATTTGAAAATATTTCCAGAAACACTTTGCAACAAAGCCACGCCAATATATGGTTTACATAGCTCTGCCCACTCAGATAGATCCCCAAACAAACTTATTAAATACTAATAGTATAATTTATCCATATTAATTGCTTAAAGTAATAGGGGAGTCAAATGTAATCTTTAATGATTCAGATAGAGCACTGGATTTCAAACCTGTCCTTAGGCCCCCCCAACAGGCCGCCAGGTTTTCAGGATTACCTTCAATGAGAGCAGGTAAAATAACCATGTCTACTAATCAATTGCTAGTTCAGATATCCTCAAAACATAACCTGTTAGGGAAGCCTAGTGAGGGCAGGTTTGAAAACCAGTGAGATAGAGCATGTCATTTTTAAATTAACATCTACTAAAATGTAGTTTGTTCTCTTGGGTACCTTTGTTGAAAATAATATGTGCATATTCTCAGCAACAATAATGCACCACTGTTGATTGGTGGCTACACACATTTGTCTTTTGTCATTGTCTCACCAGATGTGCTCAGCTAGCTTCGAGTAGTGCATTGCTGCTCTTGAGATGACTTTAACTATGTTTTTAATCTCTTTGCAGAAGATAAACAGATAGTTATCAGCAATAGTGCAATAATTAAGTTGCTCTAATTTATTAGAGAATTTTATTTTTTCACTATTATAGCCTTTAATGCAGGCTAAATCATGAAGCTCCTCATCACCTCTCTTACTCTCGACCACATAATTAGCATAGGAAGAATAACTTTACAGCAAGTACCGAAATAAGCAAGCAAGGGTTAAATTATGAAGCTTTCAGCATCTGTATAGCAGGACACCACAAAGTACCCTAATTTATATAGATGTTACACAGCCTGAAATTAAACAGTGAGAGTTACCTCAATATGTTTAAACTGCTGACTGTGCTGGGTCTGCTGGAATGGAAAACAAAATATGTAGATATACTGAGGATTTTTTTTTTTTACTTTTGTTAAAACACTATTGAAAGTTTTATAAGTAGGTGGCATTTTATGAGGTAAATAGTCCTTTTTGAGCTTTGCTGCAGCAGTTATTGTGGGCAGTGAGTTAATAGATCCAGAAATGCCCCAGTAAATCTGGTATGTTCTTGGTATGTTCTATGAATTCTAGCCCCAGCATATGAAAATAATCTAAGCAAAGCTTCAGTGTATACATGGAGGGAATTACTTATATTTCAAACTGTGCAACCCTATTGAAATGCCTTGCTTCATCACCCCTTGTCTCTGGTAGGATATATTGCATCGCTTCCACTTATCTGACAACTGTCTATACACTTCAACATAACAGAAGATCACAGATAAAGTTTAAGAAAAAAAAAATGTACACACAGTAAGTAATGAGCAATAATAGAGTAAAATCAAAAGCAACAGCAACCTCTGTGGTGGGAGTACTGTACGGCACACAATATTATTAAACTAAATAGGGGCTGAACTGAACATGGGACATACTTAATAGACATGGGCAGGAAGCCAAAGAAATGGGACTGTCCCAGGAAAAATGGGACAGTTTGCAACTGTATACATGGAACCAATTTAAAATATAGGTGTAAACAAATAATATACTATGTACTGTATTCTCCTCTACCTCTTCAGTATACATTTAAAATGAAATTGAAACATGCATTTGCTTTACATACTTTTCTAAGCAATTGAATACTGTAATGTGCTTTCTGTTTTGCTAAATTTCCTTTCCACAATAATCCTATTATATTGTGATGTTTGCAGAAGAAACCAAAGAGCTCTTTAGTTCAGAATAAGTTTAAAGTAAGTTTGCAAACTGAGCGCATTTTAAATAATAAAAGAAAGTCAGTTGTATGGTCCATTATGCTAACCTTCAACACCTTTACCATGTTTACAGCAACATAAACTCATTTTTGTTGTCGCAATTATTATTACTATATTCTGTTTATAAAGTACCAAAAGGTAACACAACACTGAGCAGAAAACATGTACAAAGGGTAACTACATATTATTATATAATAGAAATGCATTAGCCAAGGCAGAGACATATAAGCATAAAGAATGCTTTGCTTAAAAGAGAGATTATAATCTAATGTAAATTATCTTTGCAAAACGTATGCATTAGAATAAATTGGGTTGTAGGCTAAGGACTGTAGAATAAAGACAGTCTCTGATTAAAATAGTGATAACCAGGGCATAGCTAAACCTTTTGATCCCGCATGATGAAGGGAAGATGATGATATTTATTCAGTGCAAACTGAAGATCTTTAAGTTATGTAGAACATCTTAATTAAGTTACCATGAACACAATATATCAGACCACACACCAACTCAATGCCCACTGCCTCCTTTATTCTTTACTGGCTATTAGTTCACACAGATTATACTCCAGACCAGATATATGTCCCTGTCCCTACAGTTTTTTGACAGCTCAGCTGCAAGAACACAAAGCAGACCTCAGGCCAGCTCCATGAAACTTTTACCCTTATTATTTTTCCACCTAGAAGACAAGATGCATGTTTAAAGAGCCTCTTTACTTGATTTATTTTCTTATTACCTTGT
This sequence comes from Bombina bombina, assembly GCF_027579735.1. Classification (NCBI taxonomy): domain Eukaryota; kingdom Metazoa; phylum Chordata; class Amphibia; order Anura; family Bombinatoridae; genus Bombina; species Bombina bombina. The sequence continues at coordinate 611,463,498 of NC_069504.1, read as the reverse complement.
TTATTTATTTTTGACAGCTGTAAATCAATGGAGTATAACCCATGCAATCCTAATGCCTCCTGTTGATTTTTCTATTTCTGACAAATATAAGATAAAAAAGCAGACTTTAGACTGGATCCATGGCAGACCAGTTTGCCAGAACATCCTCAAATTAAATCCTTGTCCCTTATTTTCATCCAATTACAAGGTCACAAGTCAGTACTCAGACCATATCTAGGGCATGTTTACCATAAATTGACGGTTGTGAGCACACAGAGCAAACTCCGGACCTGATCCATCGACCCTCTATTTCATATAAATGTTAAAATGACCTTGATTCAGATTCACTTAAAAGGATGGAACTTTCAGCTTCTAGTGTACAGTAACAGTCCAAAAGGGTAAATCAATTCAGGAAAGAGAGTTTTAGGTTGATGAGTTCAGCCTGGAAGCTGAATAATGCAACCAGTGTTTGTCTCTTGTTGTAACTTGGCTCAGAAGGATTGTCGTTAGTAGTGACTACTACTACACACAGTAACATACAAATACATACATAATTGAAGGGACAGCATACATGGATCAAAAATGTCATGTGAGGCTCAATGTGTGAGACCAAAAAGGGTCTCCTTATTGGACTAATGCTAGGGCCATCTCTGAGAGCATGGCTTTGACAAGGAAGGTAAGAAAAATTGCAGATAATAGCACAAGTACTTAATGAATTAAATATCTTATTTTACATTTGTAGAGTTTGACGATTGTGAAAAGAATGGAAGATAACTCCTGGGAAATGGAACAACACAAGAAAAATCTTGTATGTTAGTTAGAAGAGTTTGTACAACTACACCATTAAGATAGCAGAGGAATTAGGCAGTGTTTATTTGGAAATGAGGGCAGTAATGTTAGGAGTCAGAATGACTAAAGGGACAGTGTACTGTAAAACTGGTTTCCCCTAAAGGGGGTACTGAACCCAATTTTTTTATTTCATGATTCAGATAGAGCATGCATTTTTAAGCAACTTTCTAATTTACTCATATTATCATTTTTTATTTGTTCTCTTGATATCTTTATTTGAAAAAGCAGGAATGTAAGCTTACAAGACGGCCCATTTTTGGTTTAGCATCCTTGGTAGTGATTGCTAATTGGTGGCTACCTAAGAACAGGTTTAAAAATCAGTGCTGTAAAGTAATGGGTTATGTTTGAACTAGTTTTCTATTTATCTCTGCAATTTAGAAAACCAATAAAATTCAGTTACAGGAAAAGGGGCAAAATAAATAATGAACGTATATTACATTTTTTTAACTACACATTATTAAACATTTTATATAACAACCTCATACTGTTTAATATCCCTTTAAAACATAAAGATGACTTGATTAAATTGAGGAGCATTGACAACCTGCTGGAATGAAGAAAGGTAGACTCTTGTAACTTTGGTATTGGCAACAGGCCACAGTAAAAAAAGGTGGGGTAGCAGTTGCCTTGAAATAAAGAAGATAAGGTGTCTCCGTTTTAGATAAAAGGTGTGGGGTGTAGGGGACAGAAATACAAAACAGTGCATAGCTAACCTGTTATTTTTTTTTGTTTTGCAGATGTCTGTTGCTATTCTCAAAGATAAATCACAACCAGGCAATATCTACTTGGAAGAGAAGGTGATGTCACCTTGACCCAGAAATTACCCATTTTACCTCACAATATATTTCCCATCATCCTCCTTGCTGGACTCTGCTTTCCTGTTCCCTCCTGTTTTTGATGAGCCTTTGGCCTGTGGCACTTTCTGAATACACTGTATGTGCTCTCTCATCCCTTTGATTTATCGCCCCCCGCACATACTTGCACATATATTGAATTAGGAGAGCTCTGATTTCAGAGGTGGTGAAGGAGAGTGTTGGGGAGCAATAGGCGGAGCTAGTGGTGTGAGCGAAGCACCAGGAAACAGGCAATAACATGGAGCAGCTTACAGTTTCCTGACAGATTGAGTCAGCGCTGTAACTTTCAGAAGTCAAAAGTATTGATAGAAAAAAAAGTAGCCAGTGGTACATATTCTAAACAGGAAAACAATGATACAGAGAGAGTTTTAGAAATTAAGGGCTAGTTTACGAGTGGAGCCCTAATAGTTACGTGTGAGCTAGAAGGGGTTTATCGCGGGTGTTTGCATGTGTCTGTTTTTTGCGGCTTGTATTACAAGTTGAAAGTAAATGCAATCCAAGTTAAAGCTTCTTGGGTAAAAACCATAGCAAACTGATGGCTGCTGTATCCAAGGGTCTCTAGGCACGTCTTTGTCCTTCTTGCCCTTTGGAGGTTTATTTATTAGGTTTATGTATTATCAAGTCTACCTATTGCATCTGGTAGCCTGCTGATTGTGCTGCCACTCCTGCCATTGCCCTTCCTGCTCTGTGGTGGTCATAAAGTAAAAAAAACGTAGCTTACTGCTGGCCGCTGTGCCAAAGGGTCTCTAAGCACAGGTGTGGCCTTCTCCCTTGGAGGTGTATTTTGGGCTTTGTGTACAGGAGGCCTACCTAGTTCAGTAACTATGCTGCCTGCTTCTGCCCTTATTGCTCTGTGGTGATAATCATCAGTTAAAGTATAAATCTTAGCAAACTATTGGTAAACTATGCTTTTAATTAAAATTTATTGTTTGAATTCTCTTTGTAAAAATTGTTCTAGTCCCAGTATGTTCTTGCGTCACAGTTAGCACTAAATCTTTCAATTGCTGGCATTTCCTAGCAGTGTAATTTTTTTGCTAAAAAATGAGGGCTAGATTACAAGTGACGCACTATCATTTGTGCGCGAGTGATATTAGGTTTTTGTGCACAAGTTAAAGACTGCTCATATTACAAGTTGAAAGTAAACACGATCATGAGACTTCAATCAGATTTTACACTCCTTGGTTTAGCGCAACTGAAAAGCTTCCATAAAAGGTAGTGAGTTAAAAAAAAAAAGTTGTACTAAACACAACATAAATACATTAAAATTAAAGTTATACTCATATAAACATTTTTTTAGAAAAAGATATAAGGTCTCAAAGCGATATGGTATATGTAAGGTGTTTAAACATTACCTTTGTAACATTTCAGGTTATTCACTTGAATGATTACATTTCACTGAAAACTGGAACAATAACTTGCAAGAAATATGCATACTCTACTCCAGACAGTCTACTCCAGAGTTGTTATTGTTTAAAAAGATAGATTAACCCTTTATTACTCATTCCCCAGTTTTGCATAACAACAAACATATGGCTAGATTATGAGTTGTGCGTTAGGGTAAAAAAGCAGCATTAAGAGATCCTAACGCTGCTTTTTTATGCCAGCTGATATTACGAGTCTTGCAAGTTTAGGGTCATCGCACACTTCTTTGGCCTTACCACAAAACGACTTACGTAAACTTCGTAAAGTCTTTTTTCTATGGGACTTCCATAGTGCTGATATTACGAGTCTGTCCTGGGAGGCCAAAAAGTGAGCGATACACCCTACCCCGTCAAGAGTCCTAACGCATTTAAAAGTCAGTAAAGATTTTTATGGTACAACGCCGTAACATAAAACTCATAACTAAAGTGCTAAAAAGTACACTAACACCCATAAACTACCTATTAACCCCTAAAGCGAGGCCTCATCTACATTATATGTATTAACCCCTAATCTGCTGCCCCCAACATCGCCGACACCTACATACTATTTATTAATCCCTAATCTGCCGCCCCCAATGTCGCCACAACCTACCTACATTTATTAACACCTAATCTGCCACCCCCAACGTCGCCGCCACTATATTCAAGTTATTAACCCCTAAACCTAAGTCTAACCCTAACCCTAACACCCCCTAACTTAAATATAATTACAATTAATCTAAATAAATATTACTAATCATTAACTAAATTATTCCTATTTAAAACTAAATACTTACTTATAAAATAAACCCTAAGCTTGCTACAATATGACTAATAGTTAAAAGGGCCTTTTGCGGAGCATTGCCCCAAAGTAATCAGCTCTTTTACCTGTAAAAAAAATACAAATAACCCCCCCAACAGTAAAACCCACCACCCACACAACCAACCCCCCAAATAAAATACTAGATAAAAAAACCTAAGCTCCTCATTGCCCTGAAAAGGGCATTTAGATGGGCATTGCCTTTAAAAGGGCAGTTAGTTCTATTGCAGCCCAAAGTCCCTAACCTAAAAATAAAACACACCCAATACACCTTTAAAAAAACCTAACACTAACCCCCTGAAGATCGACTTACCGTGAGAAGTCTTCATCCAAGCCGGGCCGAAGTCCTCAACAAAGCCGGGAGAAGTCTTCATCCAAGCCGGGCGAAGTGGTCCTCAAGACGGGCAGAAGTTTTCATCCAGACGACATCTTCTATCTTCATCCATCTGAAGCGCGTCCATCTTCAAGACATCCGACATGGAGCATCCTCTTCATCCAACGACTAAACCTGAATGAAGGTACCTTTAAGTGACGTCATCCAAGATGGCGTCCCTTAGCTTCCGATTGGCTGATAGAATTCTATCAGACAATCAGAATTAAGGTAGAAGAAATCCTATTGGCTGATGCAATGTCTTGAAGATGGACCCGCTCCGCGCCGGATGGATGAAGATTGAAGATGCCGTCTGGATGAAAACTTATGCCCGTCTGGAGGACCACTTTGCCCGGCTTGGATGAAGACTTCTCCTGGCTTTAATGAGGACTTCGGCCCGGCTTGGATGAAGACTTCTCCCGGTAAGTCGATCTTCAGGGGGTTAGTGTTAGGTTTTTGTAAGGGTGTATAGGGTGGGTTTTATTTTTAGGTTAGGAACTTTGGGCTGCAATCGAGCTAACTGCCCTTTTAAGGGCAATTCCCATCAAAATGCCCTTTTCAGGGCAATGGGAAGCTTAGTTTTTTTTAGATAGTATTTTATTTGGGGGGTTGGTTGTGTGGGTGGTTGGTTTTACTGTTGGGGGGGTTGTTTGTATTATTTTTTTACAGGTAAAAGAGCTGATTACTTTGGGGAAATACCCCACAAAAGGCCCTTTTAAGGGCTATTGATAGTTTAGTTTAGGCTAGTGTTATTTTTATTTTGTGGGACTTTTTTATTTTAATAGGGCTATTAGATTAGGTGTAATTAGTTTAAATATCTGTAATTTGTTTATTATTTTCTGTAATTTAGTGTTTTTTTGTACTTTAGCTAATTTAATTTAGGTAATTGTATTTAATTTAGTTAATTTATTTAATTATAGTGTAGTGTTAGGTGTTATTGTAACTTAGGTTAGGTTTTATTTTACAGGTACTTTTGTATTTATTTTAGCTAGGTAGTTATTAAATAGTTAATAACTATTTAATAACTATTCTACCTAGTTAAAATAAATACAAACTTGCCTGTAAAATAAAAATAAACCCTAAGATAGCTGCAATGTAACTATTAGTTATATTGTAGCCAGTTTAGGGTTTATTTTAGAGGTAAGTATTTAGTTTTAAATAGGAATAATTTAGTTAATGATAGTAATATTTATTTAGATTTATTGTAATTATATTTAAGTTAGGGGGTGTTAGGGTTAGACTTAGGTTTAGGGGTTAATAACTTTAATAAAGTAGCAGCAATGTTGGGGGCAGCAGATTAGGGGTTAATAAATGTAGGTAGGTTGGGGCAACATTGGAAGCGGCAGATTAGGGGTTCATAAATATAATGTAGGTGTCAGCAATGTTGGGGGCAGCAGATTAGGGGTTCATAAGTATAATGTAGGTGGCGGCATTGTCCGGAGCGGCAGATTAGGGGTTAATAAGTGTAAGATTAGGGGTGTTTAGACTCAGGGTTCATGTTAGGGTGTTAGGTGTAGACATAAATTTTATTTCCCCTTAGGAATCAATGGGACTGCGTTAAGGAGTTTTACGCTGCTTTTTTGCAGGTGTTAGGCTTTTTCTCAGCCGGCTCTCCACGTTGATTCCTATGGGGAAATCGTGAATGAGCACGTACGACCAGCTCACCGCTGACTTAAGCAGCGCTGGTATTGGAGTGCGGTAATGAGCAAAATTTTGCTCAACGCTCACTTCTTTTCTTTTAACGATGGGTTTCTGAAAACTCGTAATACCAGCACTGCAGGTAAGTGAGCGGTGAGACAAAACTGCTCATTAGCACCTCACAGCTTCTAACGCAAAACTCGTTATCTAGGCCATAGTTTTATTAATATACTTTTCACCTCTCTAATTACCTTGTATCTAAGCTACTGCAGACTGCCTGCTTATTTCAGTTCCTTTGAGAGACTTGCATAAGCTGACTCATAAATAAAGCCTCGGGGGCTCTGAGCACAATGTTATCTATATGGCACAAATGACCTAGCACTGTCTAGATGTAAAAAACTGTCAAAATGCACTAAGATAAGAGTTGGCCTTCAAGGGACTAGAAATTAGCATATGAGCCCACATAGATTTAGCTTTCAACATAGAAGAACAAAGCAAATGTTATGATAAAACTACATTGGAAAGCTGTTTAAAATTCCATGCCCTATCTCAATAATGAAAGTATGATTTTTACTAGACTGTCCCATTAAGGTTTAACAAACAATCACAAGAGAAAGAGGTAATTTTGACAATAGAAATACATTAGAACATTTTTTAAATTCTACAATCTATCCAAATCATGAAAGTCTTATTTTAACTTCCATGCCCCTTTAAAGATTGGCTTGTAGGGGCAGCGGTATTAGGGGAATCTATGTGATACCTGGGCAATGCTGGTGTAATGTTTATGAAACTTATTAGCTTTCTATGGGTCCAGTGAACCTAAACTTCAAGGTTCTTGCATTATCATGCTTTTTAGTCGGATGATAATTTAATAAACTGTGGTTTTTCTAATACATTAAAAGCAAATGGCTTTGAGGGGGAGGAGCCTGCAGCTGTTGCGGAAGGTCATGTTTGTGAGAAGCTCCTGACTCTGTCTGGACTTTTAGGGGTTATTTCTTATTTAAAATTGCTTTTCTATGGCAAAGTTTATGGGGGAGGTGTCCTGAGAAACCACAGAAGAGTTTGTGGGTACATACTGCGAAGATAGACTTTCCTATGTTCCTCAGCTAAGCAGTGTGGACATCGACCATTTGACAGAGAACCTGTGCTGTGAGTCTGCTTAACCGGGCTGCTTGGGGTGCCGCACCCCCCCCCCAGGATTCAGTGGATCCTGGGTTATCAGCAGTGAACAGTACTGCATAAATCTTGTTTACAATGGGGAAACGCTTACTATCTATATTAAAGTACTACTACCAAATTACAACTACATCTCATACTTAGCTGAGCAGTGTAGTACGATGGAGTCTGAAGGTGCGGCCATCTTAGAGCTGGTGTTGAATGCACTGGAAACTTGTTTTGGGTGCCTAGAACAGAGTATAAGTGCTGAATGGGGTAACATATTTATTCCCTCTATGAAAGAACAAGCTCCGGTGTACAACATGAACACACAACACATGACTGAGGGTGATATACACCGAAAGTTGGAAGCTCTGCCAGCAGTGGTGTCTCTAGAGTAGAACCTAGGGGCTGAGAAACAGATGCTGCTACAACCCTTATCACAATATCCCCGCCGACCTGCTACAGAGGGGTGATGACACCCCGGAATTCCCATCAGGTTTATCTGCTGCCTTGAGCTGTGAAATCAATCTGGGTAAAGAGATAGCAGCGGCAAAGCAGCACAGAGTCAAGTATGGAATGGCAATTATTACAGAGTCCACCCAAGGCGCCACGTTTAATCAAACTGATGTTTTGAGCAGATCCCTATTATACATGCTGAGAGGTCTGATAACCCAGGATATATCTGTTTTCAAGCACTGCCCATAGAGGTCCTAGATGGATTGCTACTCCATTTACCCTTTGTACCAGATACCATTGTGATTTGGATTCCCTGGATGCCTGCAGATCCCCGAGTTTAACTGTGTAACAACCTGTCTGAAATCCTACAAATCTCTTATCATATACATAGGGAGAAGAGCTGTCCTTTCTACTTACCTTGCCTATGCAAATCTGGTGTAGGTTAATTTACTGACACTTTGCAGTAACCGGTTTGGATGTGGGACACAGAGATTCTGTGCATTATATACTCACAGACTTAACATCAAGTTCCCTTTAATTTTAATGTTCTGGCTACTATGAATATATGACTCTCTGTGTAATGGCTTGAGTTGCTATTAGCTTGTGGATCACAACTGCAGGTTATTTGAAGTAGTTTTGTATGCCTGTGCAGTATTTATGGTGTAACAGTCACAGAGTAACTTCTGCTAGGCAAAGATGAGTTTATCTTTTCACAAGAGTGAGAAAACTCCTAAACAGTATTAACTGATAGGAGTTGGTAAGTATGCTGGGGTATTGAGCTTTGTAGAGAAAAACTTACTATGTTCTTTTATGCTTAGTTATTGTGTGCATATAGTTTAAGTCTTAATTTTTCATTCTGCTTGGGGTATTAAACATACTTAACATCCAGTAGGATCAATTGCTTCCTATTCTGAATAACTCAGGTATTAGGCTGAGCGTAGATGAGAGCGGAGCTGTCAGGCTGTGATTACTGAGAGAGCTGTGTGTATCAGGATACAGTGTGTGTGACTCAGCAGGTTGGAGACATGAGCTGACAGGCAGAGTTCGCTGGCTAAACTCAGCGTAGCTGGATATTGCGTGAGTGTCACAGGAGGCAGGAGCCCTGAGCTGTCAGGTTGAAGACGCTGACAGGAGTAGCGGAACAGTAACCAGGGTGAGTATACCGAAGCTAGAAGTCCTGTGGTTATGAGCTGAGAATGCTGTTAGAACTCAAGGAACCGGAGGCACAGTAGGTGTGTCTGAATGCACCTGTACAGGGTGAGCGGTGAAATCCGTCAGAAGCGGTTCCTCTGTGTGTTTGCTTCCAAAGCTGAACAGGCAGAGGTCAGGGTGAAATATAATCTTAGTCACTCCATGGCAGTTAGCTTAAGGAAAGACAAAGTAGTACTCAGAATATCAGAGAAGTAGTAGAAATCCTTGATAGCAACCAACAAAATATCCTGAGAAACAGGAGAGCTGGCTACATACACATAAGTGAAAAAATACTGAAGCAGTTTGAGGAAGGTGTGTCCCACCTTATTAAGACTAGGAAGGCCAGCACCTGAGCATCCTTAAAGGTACAGGAACTCTTAAAAGAATGAATGAGAATTCATGACATACCCCCCCCCCCCATCAGGGTAGCTGCCCAGCAGCTACAAAGCGCGGCCGGTCTGGGTGTCGTATATGGAACAAGGAAATGAGTCTGAGTGCGTGGATGTTCAGGGACAGCTCCCAAGAGAACTCATCACTGTCATAGCCCTTCCAATGAATTAAATATTGAAGAACCCCCTTGGATATACGTGAGTCCAAAATGGTATCAACCTCGTACTCCAGTTCTGAGTCAGATAAATGGTCAGGAGGGAATTGTGTTCCAGCTTGTCTTGCATCCCGATACGGCTTTAATAGAGATACATGGAAGGTAGGGTGTAACCGGTACCCCTGGGGTAGATCGAGAGTAACTGCGTTAGGATTCACAATCTTAATTATTGGAAAAGGTCCAATAAATGCGACATTGAGTTTTTTACTAGGAGATTTAATTTTGATATTCCTCGTAGATAGCCAAACCAGATCGCCAACTTTGTAGTCAGGTGGCTGGCGTTGTCTTGTGTTGTTATAGTGCCTTTGTCGTTCTTGGGCATTGGCGATATTCTCCTTCAGTTGCTGAAATAGATCTATGAAGGTGTTAGTGACATCATCCACCTGGGGACAGGTGGTGTCTTTTCGTGGATGAAGTTGGAAGTTAGGATAGAACCCATAATTCACATAAAACTGAGTTTTTTGAGTTGTGGAACTGATTGATTTATTGTAGGCGTACTCTGCCATAGGTAGTTTGTGATACCACTGAGTTTGCTGATTGGAGCAGTAACATCTTATATACTGTTTGAGCCATTGGTTGACTCTCTCAGTTTGACCGTTGGACTGTTGATGGAATGATGAGGAGAACCGTAGTTTCACTTGCATAGTTGTACAAAGTTGTTTCCAGAAATGCGAAGTGAACTGAGTACCCCTGTCCGTCACTACAGAATTAAGCATTCCATGCAACTTTACAATATTGTTTAAGAATAATATTGCCGTTTAAGAGGAGGTGGGTAACTTATGAAAAGGTAAGAAGTGTGCCATTTTAGTTAAATGATCTACCACTACAAGTATAGTGTTAAATCCGTTGGAAATAGGTAGGTCAACTATAAAATCCATCCCAATAGTTTGCCAAGGTCTGTCCGGAATTTGAAGGGGTAATAAGAGGCCGAAGGGAGGTTTTCTATCAGTCTTGAAAACTGTACATATGTGACAACTTTGAACGTATTGTTGAACCAATGTCCTCAAGGAAGGCCACCAATATGTTCGAGAGACTAAGTCAATAATTTTGTTGATTCCAAGATGACCTGCCATAGGTGAATCATGATGTTATGTGAAAATTAAATCTGGTAAGGAAAAGGCTCCACCTCAGTTGTCTGGCTGAGAGAGTTCTATTAGTCAAAAGATATTCGAGATTTTTGTGATCCGTGTAGGATATTTTTGTGATCAATATAGGATATTTGGTCCCTTCTAGAAGATGTCTCCAGTATTCCAGGGAAACTTTTATCACTAATAACTCTTTTTCACCAATGAGGTAGTTGTACTCTGCTGGCGTCATTACTCTGGAGTAAAATGCAACTGGATGTAGCAGAACATCTGGAGATTTGCGTTGAGAAAGAATTGATCCAATAGCGTAGTCCGATGCATCCACTTCTAAGATATATTGGGAATCTGGATCTGGATACCGTAGTATCGGAGCTTGGGTAAATTTTTCTTTTAATGTATTGAAAATCTTTTGTTTTTCAGGGGTCCAAATAAAGGGAATGTTGATACTTGTTAGAATAGTGAGAGGTTTTGTGATTGCGGAATAGTTCTTTATGAATTTTCTGTAATAGTTAGAAAAGCCCAAAAATCTCTGTAGGTCCTTTTTGGTAGTGGGGGTAGGCCAATTCTTGATTGTGTCTACCTTGGAGTTATCCATCTGTATGCCGTTAGGAGTGATTGTGTTCCCGAGGAAAGTGATTACTGATGAATGGAATATACATTCCTCCAACTTGGCAAAGAGTCTATGCTGTCGTAGTCGAGTGAGTACCCATCGGACATGTCTTTTATGATCTTTTAGATTGTCTGAATATACAAGAATATCATCAAAGGTAGATAACAACGCAGGTGTCCAAGAGATCACAGAATATATCGTTGATGAGATATTGAAAAGTAGCAGGAGCGTTACAGAGTCCGAATGTCATCACTTTGTACTCATATAGACCATATCGGGTTCTGAAAGCCGTGAGCCATTTGTCCCCTTTACGGATCCGTATAAGATTATATGCACCTCTGAGGTACAATTTTGTGTAGATGGTTGCGTGGCTGAGTCGTTCAATAAGTTCCAGAATCAAGGGGAGAGGATAACAGTTTTTGACCGTCCGTTTGTTGAGCTCCCTATAGTCGATTATGGGTCTGAGGGAGTGGTCCTTATTCCTTACAAAGAATATGCCCACTCCGGCTGGAGAGGTAGATGGCTGAATAAATCCTTTTCGTAAATTCTCAGCTATGTATGTTTTAAGATGCTCTTATTCCGGTTGGGACAGTGGATATATATTTCCATAAGGAATTGTTGCTCCAGGAAGAAGTTCAATAGGACAGTCGTACGGACGATGGGGAGGGAGACTCTCTGCCTCTTTTTCACTGAACACGTCTTCAAAATCCTGATATTCCGGAGGTAACTCAGTTAAGGTTGTTTGGCATATACATAAGTGAGGGAAACAGGTGTTCTTACAGTAATCTGAAAGAAACTGTACTTCCAGATGGTCCCAGTGGATAGTGGGTTGGTGTGTTTGTTACCACTGTAACCCAAGTACCAATGGAAACATAGGGGAGGTAATCACATCAAAAGATATGTATTCTACATGTGCTGATAGTGCAGTTACCTTAATGGGTATGGTCTGATGAGTTATGGGTCCTGAATTGATAACAGTACCATCAATTACTCTAATAGAGACTGGTTTTCTTTTCAAAACAGTGGGAATTTTATTAACATTGACAAAAACAGAATCAATGAAACAAGTGGGAGCTCCAGAATCTATAATCGCTTCACTGTGCACCTGGAGATGATTCCACTGTAATGTAAGAGATAAAGAACAGTAAGCTACATGTTTAATATTAGTGGTTAAACATGTTGATTTTGTGGTACACTTACATCTTTTCTGTCTTTGTAGAATGGGACAGTCCTTTACTGAGTGTGAACTGGAAGCACAGTACATGCATAGATTTTTAATGCATCTACGATTCCTTTCTTCGGGCTGCAAAGGACCTTTGGTGAACCCGAGGTCCATTGGTTCTGACAATTGACTTGTAGATGGTTTCTGGTAGGGAATGAAGGATCTGATGATAGATTCTGAGCCTTGTCTTTCGTTCTTTCGCTCCCTTAACCTTCTATCAATTTTAATACTGAGGGTTATCACACCTTCTAAGGTTCTTGGAAGTTCGGTTCAGGCCAATTCGTCTTTTACTGCATCAGATAATCCTAAACTGTACTGGTATCTTAATGCTATCTCACTCCACTCAGTATCCTTGCTATACTGCTTAAACTCTGTAAGGTACTTTTAACTGTTTTTTTACCCTGTTTGAGTGATCTCATTTTAGTTTCAGCAGTAAGCTGTTTATTGATATAATGGTATAGCACACCCATCTCTTTGAAGAAGTCCTCCAGAGAAGCTAGTAAGGGGTGATCCTGCTCAAAGAAAGAATCTGCCCATATTCTTGGTTCTCCTCTGAGGAAGGAGATCACCGTCAACACCTTAATCCGTTCAGTAGAATATGTTTTGGGTTTAAGGCTAAATAACAAGTTACATGAATTCTTAAATTTTTCCGTGGCAGTTAGCTTAAGGAAATACAAAGTAGTATCAGAGAAGTAGTAGAAATCCTTGATAGCAACCAACAAAATATCCTGAGAAACAGGAGAGCTGGCTACAAATCCCCATTCCCCGCTAAGATCTATGATTCGGCTCTGATGCTTGAGTTACCCCCTCCATCTAGTTAAATATTTACCTATTCCATATTATGTCATATTCTGGGCCATTCTAGATCTTTACCCCTACATTCCCCTCTTAGACTTTAAGATTATTCCATAGGTCCATAAGTGGCCCTTTTATTACAATGGGGAACATCCTTTCATTACATACTTTATTCTAATTTAAATGGCTATGTACTACTCAGTCTTACACTATATTAGAAAAACTGAGGTTTTAATCTTTCGTTGAGAAGAAAGACAAATCCTGTTGTGGTCCAGATATAAATATTACTCTGCATATGGTTTGATTTAGCTGACCACTTTCATATTGTGAGACTGTACCAGCTATATCATCTGTAACTTGAAATGTTTATTTTGCAACTTTCCTGTAACGTTTTGTCTGCTTTTATTCCTCAATAAAAAATTATTCAAAAAAAAAAAAAAAAAAGCAAATGGCTTTGATTTAATTTCTAAGGTTGCATGGGAAAGAGTTGGGGTGAGTAGATTGGATTGGTGGGGATATAGGAGATGTGTTTTTGGGTAGTGTGGCAACTTGAATAGGGACCGTTTACTCAAACATGTTCTTCCTTTTAATTTGATCACAATGATACGAGTATTTCCTTTACCCTTATTTTGGCATTAGAAATAGTTGATTTAGCCTGTGATATCCCCACCTATTCTGAAAGTTTCTTGCCTTAGGTCCAAGCTATAGATACGCTGGGTAAACACAGCCAGCAGAAGAAATTATACTCCCAGTGGGGTATAGAAGAGATAATGTAATAAAATTTTAATTTTCTATTGTTCTCTACAAGTATTAGTCTTTGGTTTATGGACAGATATACGATAAAGAAGTATGTATATGTACACAATGTGATAAAGTAATGAGTTCTGATTATACCTACAAGCCCAACCCATTTTATTAGGTTGTGGCTTCAAAACAGAAATAAACCTTAAAAAGCTATTTCTTATACATTTTATACTCGGCAATTGGTAAAAAAAAAAGTAATTGGAAACACATTAAGGGAAAAACTATTTTACAGTGTACTCAGGGTCGTCTCCAAGGGGGGGGGGGGGCATTGACAGGCAATGCTCGCCCAAATGGAATGCTGTGCCTCCTCAAAAAAATAATTTTGTTGTTGCATAGATAAGTGTGTAACCCTAGTTATGATACCAGTCACACCAAGTGGGTATTCACACAGCATATTGTGTGTGTATCACTTTCTCAGTGGAATGATGCTGACCTTTTACAAGAAACAAATACAAAGTCAGAGGTATCCAGCACCAACACCAATGGTCTGAGCGCCGAGTTACTACCAAACTCCCATATAACAGTAGCAAAAAACAAAGGATGGAAGCTCACCAGTTTGCCAAAAGTGATTTACTTTATTTTAGAGAAAGCAAGGTCCAACAGCCATGACGTTTTGGGGCAATGTGCCCCTTAATCACATGATTAAGGGGCACATTGCCCCGAAACGTTGTGGCTGTTGGACCTTGCTTTCTCTAAAATAAAGTAAATCACTTCTGGCAAACTGGTGAGCTTCCATCCTTTGTTTTTTGCTACTTTTACAAGAAACACACAGAAAAAGTTCCCTGCACAATATGTGCAAACCAGACTCTTACAGGGAGACTGTATAGAATAAATCCCTTACACGCAATGCGCCTTCACCTAGGGTAGCTATGATATCTGCCCCGAACTGTAAACGTTCTCAAGAAACTTTGTAAACCAGTCACTTAATGGGAACAGTTCACAAATTATACCAGAAACCATTCAGCAAATTGTGTACATATCAATTATGATGTGCGTGTTCCCATTATAGTGGGTATATAGCAGTCACATGCAGTAGGTGTTCCCAGCATAGCGTGTCTATCTATACCAGTTCCTTATACAATGCCAACCTCTTGTCCAGTCCATATGCGTGTCATGCTCAAGTTACAGTCCAATGCCTGCATTGGTTACAGTCCAATGCCTGCATTGGGCCAGCAAAACAAGCAGTAGGGATGTAGCCCTTCTCATCCGACAGCAGCAGCACACTAACTAAGGGAATGCTTCCACTTTACATATCATGGCGGCCCTCAGAGACGCACGCTGATTGCTGTATCACAGTAAGTCCCAAACATTTCTATTTACCATATTTTACAGTGTTAACCAAGCTTTGACCCTGCTCTGTGCCCGCATTATATACCCACCAGGCAGGCGGGCAGCATCTGCCCTGAGCCTGTGACTGGCATATCGGGTCACTCACAACCTTGTACAGGCAAAGCGTGTAGTTTCCTGATGCTAATTTATCTTCACGTCACGCATATTTTATATTGTTTACTAACATTACCAGCTGATTACATTAACCAGTAGTTTACTCTATATATGCATTTACTTGATATATCCACTATAGTCTCAGTGCAGTATGGATTAAAAGTGCTTCTGTCAGATGCTTCGAGTGTATTTGAGGAGAAACGCTGATGTCACTCTGAGTGGTAATTGCACTATCAGTGTAGCATTCTTTTATTTCTCTTGTAAGGGATGTCCCCTCACTCTGCTCTTATTTTGACTCTAATACATGCTTTGTGAAAAATGTGTGCCACCTTGTGAAAAAAAAAGTATACTGTCCCTTTAAAGAGACATGAAATACAATTATTTTTTCCATTTTTTTTCATGATTTAGATAGAGGTTATCATTTAAACAATTCTCCAATTTACTTCTATTATCCAATTTGCTTACTGGTATCCTTTGTTGAAGGAGCAGCAATCCACTACAAGCTAGCTCAACACATCGGATTATCCAATGACAAGAGTAATATATGTGCAGCTACCAATAAGTAGTTAGCTCCCAGTAGTGCATTGCTGTTCCTAAACCTACCTAGAAATGTATTCAAAAAAAGGATACCAAGAGAAGGAAGCAAATAAAAAGTTATTTACAATTGTATTCTTTGAATTTTTTGGAATGAATATTCAGGGAAATTACTGTAGTTTCCCTTAATATTTGTTTGCTGCACCATTTGGTATTCATTTTGTTTAAAATTAACTGAATATTGAATATTTGTAGAACATTTACATTTGTTTTCATTAAATTAATGTAAATGGTTCAAAGCTACAGGGGAAACAGTTCTTACCTATTGTACTTTTCCTTTAGTGCAGGACCTGGGAGCCTCCTATGTGCACACTTTCTGAGGCACAGCTCCTACTCAGCATGTGCAAGATTCACAGAATATATGTATATGTATTGTGTGATTGGCTCAGGGCTCTCACACGATGCAGTGGGAAGAAAAATAAACTAACTTTAAAATTTGTCATAAAAAAATCTACTACTTATGTGAAATTAAAACTAAATGCTTTTGCATTGTCTATTTACTGTGCATTTAATGATTGTGTTATCCTGCTTTGTTTAGTGGTCATTCAGAGGGACACTAGTGTAAACTATAACACATTCTCCCCTTTAATTTGTTCCCAATGATCCATTGCTTACAAATAGTTCCTTTTACTTTGTTTGTACAATGGAAATAGATTATTTTGCCTGTGGTATCCATACCTATACTGAAAGTTTCTATACTTAAAGGGACAGTAATGTCAAAATTAAACTTTCATGATTCAGATAGAGCACACAATTTTAAACAACTTTTCAATTCACTTCCATTATCTAAATATGCACAATTGTTTTGTATGCACACTTTCTGAAGCACCAGTTCCATGAGAATGTGCAAGAATTCACAAAATATAAGTATATGCTTTTTGAGATTTGCTGATGGCTGTCACGTGATGCATCAGGATGAAAAATATAACTAACTTTGACATTTATATGTAGTGGCTGAAGCTATAAAAAAAGCTGTGTATTCATAACCAGCAGAAAAAATTACACTCCCAGTAGGAGGTATAAGTAATAAACAATAAAAATGTAATTTTCAATTGTTGTAAGTATTGAGCTTTGGTTTACAGACAGAGATAATATAAAGAAGCAACTGTATGTACAGAAAGTGGTAAACTAAGGATATCTGATTTCCCTGCAAACTCAACCCATTTATAGGTTGTGGTTTCAAAACACAAAAACAGCTATTTACAACAAAAAAAAAAAAAAGGAACAATTCTCATCCATTTTCTACTCTGCAGCTAGTATAACAAAGCATTGCAAACACATTAAGGTAAAAACAATTTTACATTACACTGACCCTATAATGACCTTAAAGGGAAATGAAACCCACACATTTTCATTCATTATTCAGATGGACCATATAATTTTAAACAACTTTCCAATTAACTTTTGTTATCTAATTTGTTTAGTTCTCTTGGTATCTTTTGTTAAACATCATAACTAGGTAGGGTCATGAGCAGCAGCAAACTACTAGCTCCCAGTAGTTTGTTGCTGCTCATGACCCTACCTAGGCTTTTTATTGGTGGCTGCACAGATAACTCTTGTCATTGGCTTACCTATGTGTTTTAGCTAGCTTCCAGTAGTGCATTGTTGCTCCTTCAATAAAGGATACCAAAAGAATGAAGCAACATTTAAAATAAAAGAAAATTGTAAAGTTGTTTAAAAGTGTATGCTCTTTCAGAATCTTGAAAGAAAAAACGTTGTAGTTCGTGTCCCTTTAATATAAATAGTGCTGTGTAGCACAATAACTAGGTGTCTAATTTGATTTACATATGTAGAGGACAGGCACAATAAAGTGCTTTTGTTTGGCATGTGATTGTGTAATTTTATAATGTTATAAACTCACAGAAATTATAAAACATACAGGGATTGGTTTGGCAATATTTGCTCTATAATCAAATGAATATAGGGCATCAATTCCATAAATACAATACAGACATGTACAGACTGACAGCACATTACAGCTAATCATATTGTATGAACCTGGTTCCTATAGGAATCCTTTACTGGAGAGGGAAAGCTGTGCAGCGTGTAGCTGGGGCAGCCAAACTGCATTATATTTAGGGCCAGAATGGGAATAAAAAGCACCGCTGGAAAAATGTGCAGACTATATTTTTAATCCCAAAAGGATTATTCCTCAAATATAAATACTTTTTCTGAATTAATTTATGTATATTAGTTTGTAGCAAAAAATACTGCAAGAATGATGTTGTATAGGGCTAGGCATCCTACAAACCAGAATCCATCTCACAGTGAAGACACTCAAAACACTGTGTTTTTATTAGACGGCTACCCCAGCCAACCAGGAAAATGTCCTGGTAGGTCAATCCTGGCCTTGATTATGGTGGAATGCTCTTCTGACTGGAAAATATCTTATTTTTCATGGTGTAAATTACAGGAAAGGCAAGCATCTATTCTTTGATCTATTGCTACTTTTTATTTTTAGGCTGCAATAGCATTTAATATGGGATCAAGTTTAAAATCCATTTCTGCAGTTCCATTAGACACAATAAAACACGGCTACACACCTAGACATTTGCTTTATGTGTTTTGTGAACTTCTCCCCTGTTCCCTTGTTATTATTCCCCACCCTTCCCTGTACTACACAGCACCATTCATTCACTTTTGGATAGTATTATGCTCCCCATTTGATTGCTGAGTACCCAAGTGAACCCCAATATCCCTGTTAACTACAAAGAACACTAAAAGAAAGCGCCTAAGGCGTCAGTTGTGATTATTCCAAATTACAAGTAACAACCAAAGATGCAAATCCTGTGAAATGATTTCCTGCACATCCAGACGCAATCACCTTTAACATTCCAGGAGCTGTAATAATCTATATCAATGTTGGTTTATAGGGGAATTTAATGTCAGCTGTGGATTAATGTGTATTAATTAAATTGACTGTAACTTCTCTAATGAGCAGAAACGGATTTATTTTTTTAATACCGATGATCTTAATAAGGCTCTTAACTGCTTATGTGCATTGCTTATCAACATAAAGTGTACTTTTACATTGGGAATGAATAGTTTAAGCACATTATATTAGTTTTCCTGCTGCATTCGTATTATTAAATTAGTGTTTCTGTAAAGAATATTAAGCCTTAAGTATGTCTTGTATAGTGAATTAATCAGCACCAGTCCTTATACGCAGCTTCTCTATTTCCTAATTTACATTCAGCTCTGTATATGATAGGAAGAAATCTAATATAAATCGATAGAAAAGAATTGTAATTACACTAAAGAAACTGAAGGATTATGCTGATAAATGACTTGCCTATGGATCAATAACAATTATTAATAACTGTGCTAGTGACTTCAAATTGTGTGTTCTAAAGTTTGCATCTGGGTTTTGGAAACAATATAAATAAAAAACAACAACAATGTTATTTAGAAAAGAATCAAGTCCTTGCAGTTAAAAGAAGCATACGTGCATTTTCTTCAGCAATGAGGCCAAAGCATTGTAAACTCTTTATCACTAAGGGTTAATTAGCTTTCTTTTATTTTGACGCTGGTAGCAGGTGGGGTGCTGACCTTAAAGGCCCTTCGTGCAGATAATACCCCCAAAACAGGCATAGCATTGTCTCATTTGAATAGTCAGCAGCATCAGTTTGTTTCTAAGCAAGTCTGTTTGTTAAGATTCACAGCTCTCTTATGTTCTATCAGCAAATTCTCAATTTAGTTTTGCTTCATTCCTCTCCGTATATGGGGAGCATGAAAGTCCCCCCCCCCCCCCCCCAAGGTCTTTTTAAAATGTGTCATAGTTACTAGACACGTTGCTATTTCACAAGGACTTAAGGTTGATGGCCTACTTGAGAGATAATTATCAATTAGAAAGTAATTATCATTAGTTTTCTTTTCTTAGTATTGTGGAAACAAACACCATAATGAACCTGTTTTTAGGATTCAAGTGTTGTTAGAAGTCTTTTCTTAAAATCTGAAGACTTTGTTGTTTGGGGAAAGAAAGAAAGAAAGAAAGAAAGAAAGAAAGAAAGAAAGAAAGAAAGAAAGAAAGAAAGAAAGAAAGAAAGAAAGAAAGAAAGAAAGAAAGAAAGAAAGAAAGAAAGAAAGAAAGAAAGAAAGAAAGAAAGAAAGAAAGAAAGAAAGAAAGAAAGAAAGAAAGAAAGAAAGAAAGAAATGAAAAGAACGAAAGAAAAGAAAGAGAGAAATATATTCTATAACAGAATAAGGGATGGTGTTAAAGGTTACACTATTACACTTGAACAATTGTTTGGATCAATGCCAGATATATATTCAAATGATAAGACAAAAAAAGAAAACAAAAAAAAGCTAATTAGACAGAATTAGACCTAAGTCCTAAGTAATATGAAGCCAAGTCATTGCATATGTGTTGGTTGTAAGGATTGTGTTGATTGCATGATAGGTTTGGACGATATTAATAAGATGTCTCAGAATTTAGGATTTAGTAACCAATATTATAAGCTTATCATTGTCAGATACTGCACACTCTCCCATCCCCCATGTGGTCTTTTCTAGAGAACGTCTAAACCATTTAAATCTCCACCATAATTGCAAGCCATGACCTTACTGAACCTCACTATATCTATGGAGAACCATCAGTAAACTAGGCCTTCTATTGTGAACTATTTCTCATGCCAATTAGTGGCTGCTATGGAAGAGCATGGAAATAGAAGATCCACTAAGAAATGTGAGAGTGGATATCGTTACTGAGTATCATTGCTAAAGGTGCTAATTACACAATGTGTATATACAAGGATATTGCAATGCTATAAGTAAATCCATAGGCTATAAGGTCTAAATAAACCTATGATCAGACCAACCCAATATATGATTCTGCACTGTGTCTTCATAATGAAGAATTTCTAGTTAACATTTAACTAATCACAGCTTATTACATTCAACTAAAGTACAAACGGTCTCCACAGTTCACAGACTTCTGTAGAGATGAAAGCTTCTCTTCTGAGGTTACCACTGATAACAGGATGAAGAGAAAGGTAGAAATCTAAAAGATTTAGGAAAGTTTTTTTTTAGTTCGATAAATTGATGTCAAACAGATGAGAGATTGGCTGATATATTTGATGGGCTTATCAAATGTCTTTATAGCTTTGTTCAAACTCTTGTGCATCACCACAGCGATAGCAACTTGTTTTGAAATAACCACACATCATATAAAACATAATGGCATTTAGGATTACAAATTCATTTCACACACAGAAAAAGACTGTTTGATATAGTACGAATGTACATATATTTTAGGGGATATTTATTTATATTGTAATCTTTATATTTGGGTAACAAGGTGTGTGGGAGATATTTCATAATATTATTTGCTATGCTATCTATTGGCTGTATAACACTCATGGTTACGTCTTTGGGTTCTTCCTTTTTCATCTTGGTTGAGTTTTATAGCAAGTAGCAGTGTTTGCTGGTGTCTGAAGTCCTTTTGTCCCTTTGCTTTCCTATGTGTGGTGTGTGTGATTCATGTTTGATATACAGGCAGCGTTGTATACATTTGTTACTTTTAGTATTTCTGTGTAATATGCAGTTACAATGAATGCATGAAGGTGTCTGTCTTTACATGTGCACACCATTTCTCTGCAGGATATTTATTATATGGCTGCAAACATTCGTTGATTGTAAATTATGCTTAGGCGTTGTATTTGTTTATGAGTTCATCTAAAGGGTTGGTGATATAATTTTAATATCTATCTATCTATCTATATCTATCTATCTATCTATCTATCTATCATCTATCTATCTATCTATCTATCTATCTATCTATCTAATCTCTCTCTCTCTCTCTCTCTCTCTCTCTCTCTCTCTATATATATATATATATATATATATATATATATATATATATATATATATATTTACTGGATATTAAACACTTCAAATCAATTGTGTAAATCCTTATTGATTCTTCATATCTGTAAAGCTTTTATTTATTAGATAAAGTGATGATAACAGTATCTGATAAGAACATGTTTATATATATATATAAAAAAAGGGAAAAAGGAAAGACATCAGTATATAAAATGTCCTAAGTATCCTTATTTATTGTTATTTTGAGCTGTACTTCTATAAAACAGAAGGTAATTTATTTCTTTTTTTGACTGAGTGATTTTCTGATGTATTTGTCTTTATATTCTCATCTTGCAGGTGCAACAAAAAAAGTGCAGACAGCACAATGCATATATGAAGTATATACATGGCTACTGGCAATGGCGTCTCAATGTTACTTCGAATTCACAAAGCAGGGTTACAATTGGGACGTGCATTGTTTTGTCTATGAGTTTTGATACATGGATAATCTTTTTTATGTCTAATAAAATATACTTCAAAGTCACGGAACAGATGAAAAAAAAAAAACGTTATAAAAAGAATAAGTCAAATGAATATTTCATTTGTCTTTGAACAACACATATTATTAGCAGTGTTTTAAATTCCAGTTTAACTTTTCATTAACCATAACAGAACAAGCAGTACGGGAATCAGTGATCACATACGTTGATTTAATATTTCCATATATTCTATTATTATATTTTATTAACCTTGCAAAATTCCACACAAAATAATTGATAATACTTTTCACTCTTTTCTAAATATTTTTTCTTGGATGTAATAATTAATAACTATACTGTAAGGTAGTTAACAATGTTTCTGAGAAATAATCATTAGAGTTTTAACGCTGCTGTTAATTACATGTAATCTATATATATATTAATTGATTTCAGTTTAGCAGTAGCACAATTTAATTGCTATGTATTAGTGTAACAGCCTTCAAAAGCATTGCTGGTGTCATATGTCATGTATTTTAGTCGTCGATTTAAATCTATTTTATCTCCACCAACTAATATTAGAAGCATTATTTGCATTTTATAAACTTTATTTTATTTTTTTTAAATATTGTCTTAGTAAATAACGATTTCATATACAGTACAGTTACTTGTAACAATGCATTTGTACTTTGCAACATAGCGTGTTTGTAAACTGCATAACACATCTGAGAAAACAATTTTCAGTATTTGTTTTATAAACTAAAATAAAGAGTTATGAAAATAAATACAGGACTATCATACACCAAGATACAACTGATTTAACCTGAAATGCTGTATGTGTAATATTACAATACTAAGGGAAAAAACTGCAACACTGTATTTTTATGAGCCTACAAAACCAGCCCTTATAAACTCATTAAAACTACAAATCAGTAACTTTGTAAACTAGATTGTCAGTAACAATGCAGTCAATTTGCAAACTGTAGCTTATTATTATAGTTGCAATATATGACCCCTACAGTTTAATATGTTGCTATGTAAGTTAACTTTCTTCATTTATATATTTACTACCGACTAAAACTATTGGGGTTTTAATCTATAAAGGAAATCTGCAATCTCAAACTTTTTATGTCACATAACAATTACATTTTTTTTTTGTTTAATAGAATATAATGTCTGAAACTACCATGCAACTATTAATACATTTTGTTCAGTCTTTTATAACTATATAAGGTATAACTTATTAAGTTCTGACAAATTCAGTGTAAAAAAATTCCCATCAATATTTCATTTGATCTTCAGCTTTCAATTATTTTAGATTATTTATTATTTTATAACAAAAACAAACAAAAAAAAAGTAATGCAAAGGGTTATTGGTGATTTGCTGCCAATGCAAACTCATAGTAAATGTTTTGGTCCCTGTAGTAATTAAGTTCTCTGATTATGTAATTATGCGAAGTTTACAAATCATTTTCTACAATGAATGTTCCAGTTTTCTTTTTATATCCCCTGACACAACCAATATATCACAATTCGCTTGCCTTTATTACCAACAATATTGCAAAGCTTGGAAGCATAGAAGAGAAAAAAAGAAAACATTATATTATCAATAAATTGATCAGTTGCACCAAATCCCTTGTGTTTTTTTCTCTCCATGGTAAAACACTAACTGAAACTGCTATTATACTATTATATTATTTTTTATGTAATTGGTTACATCCTCTTACAACAAAAATATTATATATATATATTTCTGTAGTATATTTTTCACAAGTGTATTTAATTCATGTGTGCATACAGATGATTAATCAATGAATTGCAAAAGGATAGCATACACAATAAATGACTTGTAAAGGATATTACATGTGCTAGATACAATGATATATTTAAAGTAAAGTTTAACAGAAGAATAATATGTAGATGTATCTTTTAAAACCATATATATATCTATCTATATATATCTATATTTATATATATATATATATATATATATATATATATATATATATTAGGGGACATGAAACAGCACATTTTTTCTTTCATGTTCCCATTAGATCATATAATCTTAAACAACTTTATAATTTACTTCTATTATCACATTGTCTTTGTTCTCTAGATATCCTTTGTTTAAGAAGAAGCAATTCACTACTGGAAGCTAGCTGAAGACATCAGGAAACCAGTGACAAAAGCCACCAATCAGCAGCTTGCTCCCAGTAGTGCTCCTGAGTCTTCATAGGTACCCTTTTTCAACAAAGGATAGCAAGAGAAAAGAGTAAATTAGATAATACAACTAAGTTGAAAAGTTGTTTAAATTAGCATGTGTTATCTGAATCATGAAATAAAGATTTTGGGTTCCAAATCCCTTTAAATATTGAAGATATATGTGTAAAAGATTAGAGCAAACAAGGCTGTGTGGAATATAGGATTTTTAATGTAACTATGTAACAGAATTTCCACAAATCCTTGTTTGCACACTCTCTTTTATTGCCTGTTTTATAGCTGTCCTCAGTAGACACATGGAAACCTAGGTTTCAACATGGGAGCATCCACTAATTTATAGAAACTTGGCATTGTCCATTAGTTTATAGAGACTCAACAAAGAGAGAGAGAATCAGATAAAGAGAGAGCATAAGAGAGAGGGAAAGAGAGAGCAAGAGCGTATGAGAGAGAGAGAGGGAGAATCAGAGAAAGAGAGAGAAAATCAGAGAAAGAGAGTATGAGAGAGAGAGAAAGAGCAAGATATACATTTCAATGTCAACATTCAGTCTAAAGAAACATCTAAAATGTTGGATGGATATCAAAGAAAACATATTATTTACCATTGCATTGTCAAAAAACCTACATTGACCCATTATTTTTTACTATATAAAAAATATATTGGCAATCTGAAAGTGTAACAATCAGCTTCATAAGTGCAGTTTCAGTCAATGCCATATCTCCTGGCTCCTTATTTGTCAAGAGCATTGGGTAGAGCAGTGATTAACACAACAGCCAACAAAGACAATTTGGTTGGAAATGAGGCCTGCAGGGGAAGGGTTATGCTTTAAGTGATCCACCCAAAGCTCTGCTTTCTATTTATCTAGCTGGCCCATAATGCTAGATTAAGAGTTCTTGCTTATTATCTTATTTTTCTTGTGTCTTCCAGTAGGCTTTACCTCTAGCTCGTTATGGATTAACAAAAGGATCAATAATAAACTTACTGTCTATTTTACTGCAGGAGAAAATGAACTGAAAATGCAGTCAAACTCTTATTGATCAGTGATACAGGTCTCAGTTTCATTACGTCTCCTCCATGATAACCCATAAATAATGTGATGAGTTACTAATCTCTTATGTTCAAGGATCTGCTTTCTGTATTGAGGCTGGGAAGGAAGGATCTGGAAGGATCTGCTTTCTGTATTGAGGCTGGGATGTGATCTTTGCTTGTGCTGACCACACGGTCAACAGCTACCGAATAAAGAAACTATTGAGCATTATGTGAAATATTTACAGGATGAAACACAAGTATTTCTAAAGTAATTTACAAGGGGATAAGTGCCATGGGTTTACAGTGAAGAGTGCAACATTGAAATCACTCATCTAATAGAGAAAATAAAGAGAATTGTATGTCATCAGAAAAATCTATTTAATAGAGAACTGAAGACATTACAATGCTAGTCAGTACTGATGTTATTAAAATATAGATACATAAATGTATATAGTTTAAGTCAAATTCACAATCATACCTTGAAATGGTACTTGCCAGGTGCACATAATACTAGTCAATATATACTGTATATATATATATATATATATATATATATATATATATATATATATATATATATATATATAGAGAGAGAGAGAGAGAGAGAGAGAGAGAGAGAGAGAGAGAGAGAGAGATATGCTTAACTAAAATGTGGCAGGGCCTCCTTCATTTGAACAGCACCCCTTCTAAATCATATACATTTATATATATATATATATTTGATATGTAGAGTATATATCAACAATTAAGCATTGTGCTATTCTATTAAAAATATCTGTAACAGATTTAAATGTATTATAATTAATATAATATAATATTTATTATTAAAAACTGTAGCAGTCCAGGGATATGCATCTTGTACAACCATTAGCATTGTTTATCTTATCTTCTTTGCTGTGGATCTGTAGGATGTTGGATCCATTTTCTCTATAATTAGAAACAGGGAGAGAGATGGATAGGTATTTTTCTTAGACAAATATATTACAGGGGCATTATACAACAAAATTATTATAGATTATTTAAATAAAGCATTAGGTGTAGATACAATTTGTAATAGACATGCATTATCTATTTTGCAGCTAACTCTCGAAAAATAGGATAAACCATGCAGAGTGTTTCACTAAATATGTGTACCTATGTACTATACTTTAATTATTATTATCAGGTATTTGTAGAGCGCCAACAGCTTCTGCAGCGCTATGAACATAGGTGGTATATAAAAACGATTACAGGGATCAAATGCTGAGAGAGAGGGTCCTGCCGAGAGTTGCACTGTTGTAGTCGGCTCTTATGAAGGTAAACTACAAAAAGTTGGGCTCATAGGCTTACATGCTATGGGGTTTTAGGGGATAGCATTGGAGATAGGAAGGTTAGTGTAGGTTGTAAGCGTCTATGAATAGTAGAGTCTTCAGGGAGCACTTGAAGCTTTCAAAACTAGGGGAGATTTTTGTGGAGCGAAGCAGAGTTCCATAGGATGGGAGGCAATCTGGAGAAATCTTGTAGACGGGAATGTGAGGAGGTAATAAGAAAGGAGGAGAGTAGGAGATCATGAGCGGAGTGAAGGGGACGGGAGAGAGAGTATCTGGAGACAAGGACTGAGATGGAGGGGGGAGAAGTGGAATCAAGGGCTTTGTGTGTCAGAGTGAGAAATTTGTGTTTAATCCTGGAGGCAAGAGGAAGCCAGTGAAGGGATTGGCAGAGACGTGCGGCAGATGAAGAGCGGCGTGCAAGGAAGATGAACCTGGCAGAGGCATTCATTATGGATTGTAAAGGAAGTGGGGGTAGCTAAGGAGACCAGAGAGGATAGAGTTGCAGTAGTCAAGGTGGGAAAGTATGAGAGAGTGGATTAAAATCTTTGTTGTGTCTTGTGTACACTGTCAGAAAAAATGTGCAAAAATTGTACCTTTAGGGGTACAACAGCTTGTCACTGGGGCAGTACCCTGAAAGGTACACCTGCTGTACCCTTTAAAATGGGTACAAATTGGTACCTTTGCAGATTGTACCTTTCAAAGGCAAATATGTACCTTTGGTGACTAGATTGGACCTCAGTCCTATGGTACCTTAATGTACCCTTAAAAAATGGTGCAAATCTGGCCTTTTAAGGGTACTGCCCCAGTGACAAGCCCTTTGTACCTCATGATGGCAACTTTGTACTCAACACAGCATATTACAAATGCTGATCCATTTAATTTATCATATAACATTCATATATGCATTCAATGTGTACTTTTATAGGCAGTATTAGAATAGCCACACTGCAGCTTAAAAAAAAAAAAAGTTTGTATACTTTACTGTAGCAATGTCAAAAACTGCTACAGAACCACCTGAAAAAGCAAGGCTAAACAACCAGTTGCAAAGTGAACTACTCAATGAGTTTTCTATCACTCTGTACTAGACTCTAAAAACACCCCATTTAATTTAGGGTGACATGCCACATAAACCATAAATATATAGAAAACATATAGAAAACAACATAATAATAATAAAATCTATCTCTAATGAAAAGAAGGGGGATTCAGGGGAGGGATAAACGATAAAACTCACAACCATACATTGAATTGTCACTCTATGCAAAATATATGCAAATGAGTCTATTTCCCTAGTACACATTTTGGTGATGAACTTGCTACCAATAGATGGAGCTGTGTTACACATGTCAAGGAACTTTCAACCAACAGATGGCGCTATGGCATGTCACACACAATGTCCATGTAAAAAACTGGTTATTAAACAGCTATTGTTTATTTTATAGAGTTTAAAACAATTTTTTTTCTTTGTAATTTTAATTAATACATTTTCTTTATGTTTAAGAGTTAACATCTTGATGCACTAAATATAAACATTAAAATGTTAAGTGCTTGTTTGCCATTTAGAACCAGCAACACAGTATCATTGAATATATGGGTTATTAAAGGGACAGTCTAGTCAAAATTAAACTTTCATGATTCAGATAGGGCATGAAAATTTAAACAACTTTCCAGTTGAATTTTATCACTAAATTTGCTTTGTTCCCTTGGTGGTATTTTTGAAAAGCTAAACCTAGGTAGGCTCAAACTGATTTCTAAACCTTTGAAAACCGCCTCTTAGCTCAGAGCATTTTGAAAGTTTTTCACAGTTAGACAGTACTAGTTCAAGTGTGCCATATAGATAAAAAAATATGCTCACTCCCGTGTAGTTATTTAGGAGTCTGCACTGATTGGTTGACTGTGTTGGTTATGCAAAACTGGGCATTGGATAATAAAGGGATTATCCATCTTTTTAAACAATAACAATTTTGGTCTAGACTGTCCCTTTAAGTTTTTTTTTTTTGCTTTGCCCACTTCTTGCATATTACCAACAATGATTGAACATAATTATTTTTCTGTACAACATGTATGTTGCATTCATTTTGGGTGACTGACAGTTATGTGAATATGAATAATTGAGGTTTACAAATGATATGGACTTGCAGGGTTTAGCAGCCTTGAACCACCCACCCCCCTCAACCTTTTTAGTCACACAAGTGATTGTACCTTTTTGGGGGGATTAAATGGTACAGACATGGACCCTTTGACAGTTGGAAACATATTTGTACCTTATTTACCGCTAAATGGTACATATTAGTTCCTTAAGGTGTAATTATGATCCATTGAGGGTACAACCACAGAAGTTGTACCCTAAGTGTTCACAAACTGACCCCAACCGTACCCTTTTTTCTGACAGTGTAAGGAAATGTCTATTTTTAGCAATGTTTTTAAGGTGGAAGAGGCAGGCTATAGCCAAGGACTGAATGTGACCCCAGTGTGACCCCAAGACATCAGGCATGTGAGGTTGAGGTAATGATGGAGTTATCAACAGTTATAGTGACATGGGGGGGTGGAGATTTTGGAAGAAGTGGGGGAAATAAGGAGCACAGTTTTGGAGAGATTTAGCTTGAGGTAGTGAGAGGACATCCAAGATGACATATGAGAGAGACAGTTAGTGACACAGGTTATCAAGGAAGGAGGTAGTTCTGGTGCAGATAGGTAGATTTGGGTATCGTCAGCATACAAATGATAATGAAACCAGTGGGACTTTATTAAGGAACCTTGTGAGGACGCGTAGATTGAGGAGAGAAGAGGACCGAGGGCAAAGCCTTTTGGTACCCCAACAGAAAGAGGTAATGGGGCAGAGGATGCCCCAGAGAAGGCTACACTAAAGGTACAGTTAGACAGATAGGAAGAAAACCAAGAGAGAGCTCTAATCACTGAGCTATTGTTTTCTCTTCACTCCCTAACTGGGAGCTAAACTTCTCACACACTTCTCAGTGCAATATGATCCTTTACAAATAAAACAACAGTTTCTTAGCAGACCTCATATAACTTAAAGGGACAGTTTACTCAAAATATGTATTCCCTTTAATTTGTTGGTAATGATCTAGTTTACCTGCTGGAGTGTATTTAATTGTTTACAAGTATTTACATTACCCTTATATTGGCATTTGAAATAGTTTATTTAGCCTGTGGTATCCCCACCCATATTGAAAGTTTTTGGCCTTGAGGATAAATAGATGCACCTGTAACTTGCATTAATAAAAGGCTTCCCTGCATTGGGATTGTACACATTCTGCATACACCTATGTATAGGCTGAATTTTATGGCCCCCCTCCAGTTCTTGGGCCCTGGTGCCACTGCACCTGCTGCACCAATGGTAGTTCCACCGGATGGGATTTATTCATAAAGAGCTGACAGTCCAGCCAACTGGAACTTTGTCAGCTGAAACTTGGAATATTACTCTTTAGAAATATATTGTATGACATCTAACAGTTTTTCAATTTTCAGTTCACCATGAAAAAAAAATCATAGTGACAGTATAAATGACATTTAAACAATATTTAATAATAAGTGCAACTTTTACCTGCAGTTAAATAGCAGGATTTGGGGATTTTGAATTAAACTTTTTACAAGTCAAATGACAGAACAAATCAAAATATACAGAACAAGTTTTTTCATTTGTAGTTATTATTATTATTATTATTATTATTATTATTATTATTATTATTATTATTATTATTATTATTATTATTATGTATTTTGTGCCATGAGTTAACCAAATTGTATATTGAATCACTAAACTGTCACACTTGGACTAGAGAAAAATTAATAAAGATCTTCAGGAAACAACAAGGTAGGCCCAGTGCACTTATCATTAAGGTAAAGATAATAATAAAATAAATTTAGAAAAAAATATACATATATATATATATATACACACACACATACATACATCCCTATATACATACATATCTAAATAATGTCTAACTGTGATTCCATCATTGCAAATTGTTTTATAGTAATAGTACAGAATGTTGAGTTTGCTTTTTTCCTATATTTCTGCTTTATTCATGTCCCATCCTGCACACCTTTAAAGGGTCTGTATACACCAATTTTCATATAACTGCATGTTCTAGACACTACTATAAAGAATAATATGCAGAGATACTGGCAAGCACACACACAAACACACCACACATGCATGAACGCAAGCAAGCACACACACACATACATGCATGAACACATGCACGCACAGACACACACACAAGGACACAGATGCATGAACACATGCACGCACACAAACAAGCACACACTCACACTAACACACACATGCATGAACGCAAGCAAGCACACACACACATGCATGAACACATACACGCACAGACACACACACACACAAGCACACACATGCATGAACACATGCATGCACACACACAAACACATGCAGGCACACACATGGATGAACGCACACACACACACACATACATGAAAACATGCACGGACACACAAACACACACATACATGAATGCAATCATCAAGCACACACACACACACACACACACACACACAAACAAACACATGCATGAACGCAAGCAAGTACACACACACACATGCATGAACACATGCACACATAGACACACACACAAGCACACACATGCATGAACACATGCATGCACAGACACACACACAAACACACACATGCATTAATACAAGCACACACACACACATGCATGAACTCATGCACACACTCACACATGCATGAATGCAAGCACGCAGAAACACAGAAACACATACATGCATGAATGCATGCACGCACGCACACACACACACAAACACACACATGCATGAACGCACGCATGCACACACACATAAGCACACACATGCATGAACACATGCACACACACACAAACACACACATGCATGAACACAAGCACGCACACACACACACACACACACATGCACGCATACATGCATGCATGTATTGTATGATAAATCACTTTCTGGGATCAGCAGCTACTAGTTATGCTGCTTGCTAATGCTTTTTTATTATTGATGCTTACAATCATCTTTGCTAAATGCTTATCTAATAAGCAATAAACACACACATGCATAAGCGCATGCACGCACACACACACACATGCATGAACGTAAGCCTGCACACACACACAAACACACGCATGTACGCACACACAAAAACACACATGCACGCACACACACATGGACATACAGACACACATACACAAACACACACATGCATGAACTTATGAACGCACACACATGCATGAACACAAGCATGCACACACACAAACACATGCACGCACACACATGCATGAACGCACACACACACACACACATACATGAAAACATGCACGCACACACAAACACACTCATGCATGAACGCAAGCAAGCACATACAAACACACACATGCATGAATGCAAGCACGCACACACACACACACACACATGCATGAACACATGCACGCACAGACACTCACACACAAACACATACATGCATTAACACATGCACGCACACACACAAACACACACATGCATCAATGCATGCACACACATGCATGAACGCACGCACACACACAGAAACACACACATGCATGAATGAATGCATGCACTCACGCATGCACACACACACACATGCATGAACACAAACACATACATGAACACATGCACGCACAGACACATACACAAACACACACATGCATGAATGCAAGCAAGCACACACACATGCATGAACATATGCACGCACAGACACTCACACACAAACACACACACATGCATGAACATATGCACTCACAGACACTCACACACAAACACACACACATGCATGAACACATGCATGCACACACACACAAACACACACATGCATGAATGCATGCACACACACACATGCATGAACGCACGCACACACACAGAAACACACACATGCATAAATGCATGCACGCACGCATGCACACACACACATGCATGAACACAAACACATACATGAACACATGCACGCACAGACACACACACAAACACACACATGCATGAATGCAAGCAAGCAAACACACATGCATGAACACATGCACGCACAGACACTCACACACATGCATAAACACATGCACGCACACATGCACACACACAAACACATACATGCATGAAAGCAAGAATGCACACATGCATGAACATATGCACGCACAGATACTCACACACAAACACACACACATGCATGAACACATGCACGCACACACACACACAAACACACACATGCATAAATGCAAGCAAGCACGCACACACACAAACACACACATGCATAATCGCAAGCACGCACACACACACACACACACACACACATGCATGAACGCAAGTATGCACACACACAGAAACACACATATGCATGAATGCATGCATGCACGCACACACACACACAAACACACATGCATGAACACACACACACATACATGAACACATGCACACACAGACATACACACATGCATGAATACATACACACACACACACATGCATGAACACATGCACGCACAGACACAAGCACACACATGCATGAACACATGCACGCACACACACAAACACATGCATGCACACACATGCATGAACGCATACACACACATACATGAAAATATACACACACACAAACACACCACACATGCATGAACGCAAGCAAGCACACACACACACAAAAACACCACACATGCATGAACGCAAGCAAGCACACACACATGCATGAACACATGCACGCACAGACACACACACAAGCACAAACATGCATGAACACATTCACGCACACACAAACACACACATATGAATGCAAGCAAGCACACACACACATGCATGAACACATGCACGTACAGACACACACACAAGCACGCACAAGCATGAACACATGCACACACAAACACACACATGCAAGAACGCAAACAAGAACACACTCACACTAACACACACATGCATGAACGCAAGCAAGCAAACACACACATGCATGAACACATGCACGCACAGACACACACACACACAAGCACACACATGCCTGAACACATGCATGCACACACACAAACGCATGCACGCACACATATACATGAACGCACACACACACACACACACACACATACATGAAAACATGCACGCACACACACAAACACACACATGCATGAATGCAATCAAGCACACACACAAACACACACATGCATGAACGCAAGCAAGCACACACACACACATGCATGAACACATGCACACATAGACACACACACAAGCACACACATGCATGAACACATGCATGCACAGACACTCACAAACAAATACACACATGCATGAATGCAAGCACACGCATGCATGCATGAACTCATGCACACACATGCATGAATGCAAGCACGCAGAAACACAGAGACAAACACATGCATGAATGCATGCACGCATGCCTGCACACACACACACACAAACACACACATGCATGAACCCACGCATACACACACACACACACATAAAAACACACATGCATGAACGCATGCACACACACACAAACACACACATGCATGAACGCATGCACATACACACAGACACACACATGCATGATCACAAGCACGCACACACTCACACATGCACACATACATGCATGCACGCACACGCATGTATTGTATGATAAATCCCTTTTGGGGCTCAGCAGCTACTAGTTATGCTGCTTGCTAATGCTTTTCTTATTATTGATGCTTACAATCATCTTTGCTAAATGCTGATCTAATAAGCAATAAACCATTCCTGCTAATATCTCATATATAGCAATTTACTGTGAACAAGGCCAACCCACAGCTCTTGTTGTCTTCATGTGCAAATAGAAGGCCCAGGGATAAACCAGTAAAAAATAATTATCCTGCTTATTCCTTTGAACCCTTTTTAGTCCTATTTGTAAGTATTTGCCAAAGGGGATTCAGAAATATTTTCTCTGGCTTGGATAGGAGGAATTACTCATCAGTATGGGCAGCCCCTATCATTTCTAAAAAGGTTTTATGATGCAAACTGCAGAACTGGATCTTTACTTTGTAAGCTTATGTCCTCATCAAGTATTTGCTCCTCATCTGTAAAATGGTATAACATTGTGACCAGCACATTATTGTACCTAAGACTGGGCTTTGGATTTGACAAACCAAGGGACTACTTTTTGTTGCTGAATTTGGTTGTGCATTGTGTAATATTATATCATTTTGGAGCAAATTACATTGCATTAAAAAAAAAAAAATATTCACTAATAATAATAATAATAAATAAATCAAAGTTGCTTTTTTAAAAGGACATGGAACACAAATATTTTCTTTCGTAATTCAGAAAGAGCATACAAATGTGCACAACTTTCCAGTTTACTTCTATTTCATTCTCTTGGTATCCTTTATTGCATCAGTGCACTACGGGGAGCTAGCTGAACACATCAGTTGTTAAAATTGTATGCTGTATCTGAATCATGAAATAAAAAAATGTGTCCCTGTAAATTAAGCTGGGGCTGGCTTATTTAGACCATTAAAGGGACACTAAACCCAAATTATTTCTTTCATGATTCAGATAGAAAATGCAATTTTAAGTAACTTTCTAATTTATTCCAATTATCAATTTCTCTTCATTCTTTGGTATCTTTATTTGAAAAGCAATAATTTAAGCTTAGCAGCCAGCCCATTTTAGGTTCAGTACCCTGGCTAGCGCTTGAGGATTTTTTCTTTCATGATTCAGATAGAACATGCAATTTTAAGCAACTTTCTAAGTTACTCCTATTATCAATTTTTCTTCATTCTCTTGCTATCTTTTTTTGAAAAAGCAGGAATGCAAGGTTAGGAGCCGGCTCATTTTTGATTCAGCACCTGGGTAGTGCTTGCTGATTGGTTTGCTACATTTAGCCATTAATCAGCAAGTGCTACCCAGGTTCTGAACCAAAAATGGGCCGACTCATAAGCTTACATTCCTGCATTTTCAAGTAAAGGTAGCAAGAGAACAAAGAAAAAATGATAATAAGAGTAAATTAGAAAGCTGCTTAAAATTGAATGCTCTATCTAATCATGAAAGAAAAAAAATTGGGTTTAGTATCCCTTTAAAGCTCGTTATGAAAATATTATATATAACATATTTTAATTTTTTTTTAAAAATTATTAAAAATTATTAAACATACTGTAAAAATATTCTAAATAATACATATAATATATCTATGTTTAATCATTTTTAACATTTTTTTAATAGCTTATATGTAATATTTCAATAACATGGCTTAAGACTAAGTTTTCATGTGCGCTAATCCGACTGTGTTTAAATATAAATCGGGAAACACTATGTGCAAAACACATATTATACATTCCTATGTTCACCACATAGAAAATAATGTAATGTTCATTATTAAATATAAATTTATGTATATATATATATATATATATATATATATATATATATATATATATATATATATATATATCTGTGATACTGTTCTTGTAAAATAGATATTTATACCGATATATCTATATAGGTGTAGGTAATGGTATATACAGATATATAAATAGAAATATGTATTTAAGAATAAAAAGGACATATTCTGCTTTGTGAAGAGCATTGGAGTATGGAATATTAATATTTCATGTCATGTATAGCACTCTTGAATATACACGTTCGGGTTAGTTACACTCGCATGCAAACTTTTTACTTTCAACTTTTAATGCGAGTGCAGCCCAACGTGCGCAAAAAGCCTCCATCTATAAGAAATGTCCTCTCCTGAAAAAGGTGAGTTGACAAAGGCTGCGCAACTTACCTTCTTTGCTGCGCTAGGTTCTCTGCCGTGACTATAGGCATGAGAACGAGGCACCCATTGGAGCCTATGGAAGAGCACTCTTGTGAGTGCAAAGCTTTCATGCAATGTGAACACGCTCAACTTGTAATACCAGGGCACATTTGTGTGCTCGCGAAAGAACAATTTTGTGCTCCACTCGTAATCTGGCCCACACTTTTTATATTTTAAATGTCTATACTTTTTTCCCAATTAAATTTACTTGTCTGAAATAAATATCTGTAATTGTAAAAACATAGGCTGTTTAACTATTATAAATGTTTTCAATTGGATTCTGCATCTTCCGGTGTCTACTGCCAGTGAAATTATGCACCTTCAGGTTGATGTCTGTATACGTTATCAATGAGATGTACAATCTCTGTGTTATATTTCACGTGCATGTTTTATTGTTTTCTCCAAGAAAGTGACTTTTATGTTGTTAGAGCTCTCTATATATAGAGTTTGCAATACAGGAAATTAGATTTATACATATTAAAAGAACCTGAGATATGAAAGAGGTTGTAAACTCCTACACAACAGGTGCACGTTTTATCACGTAGCTGAAAGCAGAATCTATGTCTGTTTTTATAGTCAGTATCTTTTTTAGAACACTGTAGATCTATCTGTCTGTATATTATATTTTCTATATTCATTTGGTATAAGGTATATAGTTTTGTACTAATGTGATATATTAGTAGATATATGTTAGTGAGTCTTTTGTTGCTTGAAAGCACAGTGTATTGTGATTATTTTTTCCCCCTCACCTTTAATATGTTCCCAATCAAAGAGTTTAGTTAGGGTTGTCAAGTGTCCAGCAATCAACCAGACAGTCCACTGTTTTAGCAGGATGTCCAATAAAATATATGCAAAAATACGGGTCCAGTTTTTTTGTGTTTTAAAGTTCCAGAGTATCTCTATGCATTCCTTATGTCACAATACATTATAAACACAGCTCAGAATCAAGTAAAACAGGCAGCCAAGGATGATATCAAATTCAAATCAATTCACTGAACTATGAGTTACTGGCAGTCACTGGAGTAGTAAAGCAGTACACTGTGTGTGTTACGTGTAGCAGCCGGGGGAACATTACTGCTCTGTGTATGCTTCTGGCAACAGAGGGACAAATCACTGCTGTGCATGTGTATGCTACTAGCAGCTAAAGGGAATGAAAGCACGACTCACTTGTCAAATATTAATATGATGAGGTCAAAGGTGGGAAAGGGAATTAAAGGGACATGAAACCCAAAATTTTCCTTCATGATTCAGATAGATCATAGATTAAAAACAACTTTCCATTGTACTACTGTTATATAATTTGCTTAGTTTTCATGGAACCCTTTTTTGAAAAGCAAACCTAAGTAGGCTCCTAAGGTGGGAGCTAGCTGCTAAATTGGTGCCTGTACATATGTATATCTTTTCATTGGTTTTCTGATGTGTTCAGCTAGATCCTAGTACTGCATTGCTGCTTCTTAAGCAAATTTATTTATTTATTTATTTATTTATTTATAAAATATTTTACCAGGAAGGATACATTGAGATTTCTCTCGTTTTCAAGTATGTCCTGGGATCACAAAACATTGCATTGATACAATAGGGTACAATAAAATACAAAAACAATAATAAAAATACACATTATATGCAAACATTTAACATAGAGCAGGTATGAAATATTTATCCATGACAGGAGCATTCTGTTTTGAGATATGTATAGAGGGATCTCTTAAAGGATTTTAGGCTTGGGGAAGTTTTTAAAGTGTGAGGGAGGTCATTCCATAATTGTGGCGCTCTGTAGGAAAAGGAGGATCGAGCTGCTTTTTTTTTGTATTGAGGCAAGCTAAATAATGTGCTGTTATTGGATCGGAGGTTATAGGAGGTGGGAATAGCAGGGGAGAGCATTCTGCTCAGGTAGGATGGGAGCTTCCCAGAAAGGCTCTTAAAGACAAGGCAGGAAAGATGGAGGGTGCGTCTGGATTCTAGCGACAGCCAGTTTAGTTCTTTTAGCATGTCACAATGGTGGGTCCTGTAGTTACATTGTAGCACAAAGCGGCAGAGCGAGTTATATAACGTATTTAGTTTATTAAGGTGAGTTTGCGGAGCAGGTGCATATACTATGTCCCCATAATCCAAGATAGGCATCAGCATTTGCTGTACAATCTTTTCCTTTACTGTAGGGCTGAGGCAAGATTTGTTTCTGTACAGGGCACCTAGTTTTGGATAAAGTTTAGAGGCAATTTTTTCTATGTGGAGTCCAAAAGATAGATTGGGGTCTAACAACATACCTAAGTATTTAAAAGAGTGGACTGCGGTCAGCGTGCAATTGGATTTTGTTTTGATGCGAAGATGGGAAATGATACCAAGAGAATGAAGCAAAATTGATAACAGAAGTAAATTAGAAAGTTGTTTAAAATGTAAACTCTATCTGAACCATGAAATAATGTTTTTGGGTTTAAAGTGATATTAAACAAGGTGAGATTGTAATAACAAAATGTTCATGTGCAATATGCTTTAAATATTTATTGCCTCCTTTTCCTGTAATTTAATTCTGACAATTTTTGTTTTCTAAATTACACTGAGTTTCTATAAAGTACTGAGTGCCAGAATGTTTGAACTTTAGTTTTTCCGTTACAACATTTTACTGCTGAGAACAGTTAGGGACACATATAAAATAGGCAATAAAAGAGAATGTGCAAACAAGGCTGTGTGAAAAGTAAGATTTCCTTACAGAGTTTTCAAACAGCGTTGTTTGTAGAACTCTATTTTATTGCCTAATTTATATCTGACAAATTAAGGAGCATAAATGTAAACACATTCTGCAGTTTGCGGCCAGCTTGTCTACAAATTATTCAATGTTGTCCCTAAACCTTTTAACTTAATGAAAATATGCACAAAATGTACAGTAAAGAGACATGAAGCTTAAAACTGAATAATCCATAAAACTATGCATTGTAAAACACTTAGAGCTCGCTTCCGTTGAGTCGTTAAGAATGGAGCCGTAAGCTACGGAAGCGGACGACAGCTGAAAGTAATTTACGGGTTTCCATTTAAATATTTTGCGCATTGCATACAGTCGCTCTTTTCATGTAGCTGTAAGTTAACATTGTGTTAACGCTTCTATCTGACGTTGGATTTCTTGAAAATTAATTAGTTGCTAAGGTAACCCGACCTTACGCTATAGAAATTACGTTTAACGTCCGTGCTCCTTACCTGTGATCACCTCTCAAGAAAAATAAAGATACACTTATCCATATTTTTAATAATCAAATATTTTTTTTAATATAATTATATGTACCACTTCATAAATATAGGTAATATGTATTGCTGCCCTAGGCATAGGTCTAGTTTGCATTCTGTAGATATGCTCTTGCATATATTATTATATTTAAATATATACTGATATTTCTATTAGAATATAAGTTCAACTATTCCTATACATGAGACAACAATAAATATTACTTATAACAATTTATTTCTACATTAAAACACTTGCATTATTTGCAAGTTTTATAATTTCAATAGAAAATAGGTCTCAAAAAGCACAATTTTCCTCTTTTACACCTAGTTGAGCTGGGTGTAATATTTCTCAATGTATCAACAGCCTCCGACAGTGTATTAACGGTTTGCGCTTTCATTGGAAACCTGGTATAATTTATTGATTAACGGGTTCTATTACTTTCTATGGGACGCGAAGATCTTTTCGGCAACCGAAGTCCGACAGTCGATATTGAGATTTACGCGACATTGGAAACAGTCGATAAACGATATTGCTTCCGACAGCATATTTATCA
Organism: Bombina bombina; assembly: GCF_027579735.1. NCBI lineage: Eukaryota > Metazoa > Chordata > Amphibia > Anura > Bombinatoridae > Bombina > Bombina bombina. Next base: position 611,423,225 of record NC_069504.1, on the reverse strand, counting down.
GTTTGTGAGTGCACGCAAACCTAATTACGACTCAATGGAAGTGAGCTCTTAGTAATTTATTAGAGTACATTATGCAAAACTTGTACCTATGACCTCAAAACATTCCATAAGTGATTGTTTGATCAGCGCAGAAGCTCAATGATATCTTTCCCTAATTGGTCACAGAGACTGAAATATTAATCCATTTCTAACAGGAACTGAAAAGCTCACAATTTCAGAATGGACTTCAAAGAAAAAAGGACAAAATAAATAATGAAAGTGTATTGCAGAGTATTTTTTATGTATATGATTTATCATTTTATATTACAAATTGTTTAATGTCCCG